>NC_056550.1:19382500-19385000 GCF_910596095.1 Thunnus maccoyii | reverse complement strand
TAAAGAGGGGGAATAGGTCAGGTATTTATATATTAATAGCTCCACATAATATCTATTGTTGCCATTAAATGCAACAAATGTGGCATTTGTTTGGTCACTTGAAACATATTAATGTTATAATGATAATAGTAGTAGTTTCTTAAAAACCTGGAAAAAATGTTACCGCCTATCCAGATGTCCCCATTATGTTCAAAATTGCTTGACGTTTAAAATTCTATTTTAATGTCATGTGTGCTATTCAACGACGAAAAAAAGCAGTTATGTATTAAAAATAGAGTTAACTACACTTAGCCTACATGTGGCAGAAAGTCCGTCACCTGCTGCAGCTGTTTATCTGTACTTCTCAGCCAGGGCCAGAGCCACAGCAGTCAGGAACTTGTTCATAGCCACATGAAACTCAGGGGTGAAGTCAGCGTGGAAAATGATGGCCAGGACCACAAGGATGTTGTGGGAGATAATCTGTGAAAAGAGGATAATGGCAAAGATGTTGGCCTATGCTTACATGGAGTTTTAGCTCCCCACAAGCTCACCCACACATCTGTCCCATATTATTGTTCTTACGTTTGCTCTTCCATATTTCACAATTCTAATGCTACATGCATGACCCTCACTTGTCAGATGCCAGGTGTATTTTAATAGTACTGAATAGTGCAGCATCGGTACCGTTATGATAATGACAAATGAACACTGTAGTTTTAAGTCTTGAAAGGACCACAATTTGAGAAAAAATTGATTGATTACAGACGCTGACTCAGTACCTTGAAGTTGGCAGGGTCCACTCGCAGAGTGAAGGCATGCAGCTCACTGAGGCTGAGAAGACCTCCTTTCAGATCGCCGATCTTGGTCAGAGCATCAGCAACTCCAGCCATAATAGAACCTCCGTGCTTCCTCACGTTGGCAGACTCAAGTCCTTCTAGTGGGCGAAGTAAGTCTAGGTCTGCGGGTACACGACCAGCATGCTGTGTAGAAAACTAAAAAGGTGAGAATGTAAATGAATCAATCAGTGGTAGAGCACGTTACATCAGTTTATTTGAAGTTATATTTACCTGGAGATAGCATCCATACTGATGTCGTCCGCCTTTTAAGACACCTTATCCCAGAAGGCCTTGACATTGACTTTGTCCTTAGCAGTGAGACTGGTCATCTTGCCTGTTGGTTGAGTGTCACTGAATGCTTTGTAGCCCAAACAATGGTTTTTTTTTTATAGTTAAAACAAAGCATGGACACACCCGAGACCACCTCCAAGATAGGCTGCAGAGGGCGATTCATGTTAGGTCATACATTCGTCGTTACATCATAACATATCATTATTCAACGGATAATGGCCAACATTGAAACGTAGACTTTCAACGTATGGTTTGCAGAAACGTACAGTGCCTACGATTTATTCTGGCGATTGGGTCGTTCAAATATATTGGACACACTCGGGACAGTCACGGGCTGTGAGCATCTACTGGCACAAATAAGGGCAAATAATACCACCATATGAGCATATAAATATTAATAATATGTGATATAATAGTATGTATTACAATATAAACATATTAATAATAAAATTATGATTAAAATCTGAAGACAGTTTTCACATGGGACCATTAGACAATTTGATCCAAGTGACACAGAAAACACCCTTGATGTGCTGCTTTATATTGAAGTTGCATGAAGAAATAAAGACTTGTAGTCACTAATATTCGTACTGACCTGAATGAAATGGTGATTGCAATCAGCAAACTGATGGCTGAGCGTTGCTGTTTACAATGAGCAGTCTGGAAATCAGTAAAAGGACGATACAGCTGACAGTGTCAAACTAATATTTCCACCGAAATTTTACGATCTCTGTCCAAGGTCCTGATCAAGGAACCTGCTCGGTTTCTTACGCTGTTATTGTGCAGTCTCTGGGTGACAAACTGGCATTTTGTTACTGTGTTCATCATGTATGTGTGTATATCATGCTGTGGCTCTGCCAACAATTTGTGATCATTTAAATTTACGCCTGTTTGACCAAAAGATAATGACACAAAGGGAAAACAAGTTTCAGGATATCTTGTAAAAATTCTTTTACATCATTATTTCTTCTTAACACACTGAGTTTCTGGGCATAATTTAAATATGAATCATTGTGAGTCTGAATTGTTTTTCCTTGTCGAATGGCGGGGGCCTGTCGGGCTGTGGTGTATACTTTGTACCTCAAGCTATTTTTTGTCTTTTTCAGAAACAACCTAAGTTGTGCAGATACCCTTATCATTGCTGTAATGCAGCACTTGGCTGGGCCACCGCCTTCCGATCAGATGCTTCTGGAAGGGGAGTAGGGTTGCTTTAAAAGGGGCATCTGATGCCAGGGAGCACAGCATCTACTGATCCGCACAGGAGAATCTAGACGTCAGCAAAATGGTCGAGTGGACAGACTTCGAGCGCGCCGCCATCCAGGACATCTTCGCCAAGATGGACTATGAGTCTGTGGGCCCTGCAGCTCTTGCCAGGTGAGGTGTACTTGTTATTT
>NC_056550.1:14110000-14290000 GCF_910596095.1 Thunnus maccoyii | reverse complement strand
GTCTGTGCCAAATGCTGATGCCGAAGAAATATTAATCATGTGTTTGCAGGGTTTATATATATATATAAATATATAAGAGCGGGTGATGAATGATAATTCTAAAAAGATAGTTGGCTCTAACGCTGAATACTTTAATGAGTTACTGTAAAAAGATTAAAATAGCTGTGTGTTTTGCACAAAAAGTGCTGCGGGGCATAAACCTGTAGAGGTGAGTGGAATTCCCCGCACTCAAGGGATCCAGATGTGATGACACAAACAAATACATATTACAGTACATGTATATATACAGTTAATGCACCCAAACACACACATAATTTTAATCCAGTAATCATTATTATTTGTAGAAAAAATATACAAATAGAGGCTGACTCTTGTAGATAATCTCTCCCTTCTGTACTTGTAGATCTTCAGGGGAAAAGATAGATATTTACTGTGCTCCTGTTCATCTATCACAATATCTAAAGAGAAAGACTAAAGTCAGAACACCTCCGTAACTGTCTCATAATACTGGAAATGATGTAGATTGTAGGTTTCTGATTGGGTTATAATCACGGAGGAGAATAAAGAGCTGAGGCACCCTTGAACATTTCTGCACAGAAGTTAGCAATCAGCATGACCAAAGCAGCAATTTTGCCTATTGGGACCACCCATCTGGGGCCTCTGGGGGGGTTGCAAGGTTCACAAAAGTTCAGACACATGTATAGCCTACATGTGTTGCAAACACACACATATACACAGAAAAGGTTGCATAATAATGTGAAGAAAACACTCTCACACAGTATGATCTGGATCTTGTATGGTGCGCACTAGGATTACTAACCAAGATGACAGAGGATGAGCAGCCACAAATTGCAGGGAGCTGGGGTTAGCTGCTGGGTGGGTGGGTGGTTGGGTGTAGTTTCAGGAGGAGGACAGTCTGTGGCATCGTAGCCAAGCAAAGACTGTCTGAGGTAATTACTTTCCTCTCTTCAGTAGAGTTTTGGTCTCTTGTCTGCGAATTGGCCATAAACCCCTTTCAGCGTCAAAGGCCTCTAACATTTCTGGACACGTGCTGACACAAATATGGCATTTTCCACAGTCCATCACTGCTCTGAGTATCTGTGAGCTGAGCCTCCTTTTAAATCATTCAGCTGGAATCCAAAATCATCCTGATATTTCCATGCTCTGAGGATGGCGTGTTTCATAATGTTTCCTGGCCTCTGGCACACTTTTATCTGTGGATCCATGTCATTTTACCAGCCCCTGACTCTGCAACTCATACAGCAAACACATAGTAGAACAGAAAAGTTGTTTGACACGATGCACTCTTGTCCTCAGTTTCTTTCTGAGGCCTTTCAAACCCTCTATAGTCTCTGATCAAGACAGGATAAAGTAGACATGTGGGTGCACAATCAGCCAGTGTTATTCTCCTGTTTTAAACCTTCTCTCTTATCCCTGAAAATAAGGACTCCTCTCCCTGATCCTGAACAATGCCAGTGCCACACACCTCAAGTATTGCTTTGAAGCTTCCAAGCCAACCTGTGCTGCTGTCTCGGGGTCCTATCTCCCTGAAACAGATCAGAGTGCAGATAGTGAGTGATATTTGCAAATACATATATGTCCAAAACCCTCCCTGTGTTATTGAAGCTGGTGGAGCTCAGAAACAGGAATGTGATCCTGCGATAAAGGTGACAATAAAGCGGCAAGATATGTGGTTTCTTTGAAATTTGTCATATTGTTTATTTTCTCACTGGAAGCCCGCATACTTGGGATTTTAAAGGGTGCTTTTGGGTGCTTTTTTGGCTTTGCTGTGCAAGTTTGCATTTTGCAAAAACGATCCCTCACATGTTTAAAGGTGCAATATACAACATTCAGCCCCACTAGGTGTCGCACTGGAGCAACAGCATCTCAGACTAAAACAAATGTGCGCATCATTTACTCAATAAAGTTTGGGAAAAAAGAAAGTGGCATCTGAGCACACAACTAACGAAAGTCAGATCAAACTGTCAAACTAGGCAGTGCTGATCAAATATAGATCAAGGTTCTGTTACTGCATCGCCTATTTCTCGCTTCAAATGTTTTCAGAAACATATTTTAGCAGACTGTTTAGCTGTAATATGAGAAACTTTGAGACCGAGCCGCTATGTTGAAGATGGACGCGGGAAGGATGGAATCACATACAAACTGTGTGCTTGCACTCAAATATAATGTTGCTTGCACAGATTTCCTGTGCTCAAGCTTCAGCTCTTCTCCTCGCACTCAGGCTGCTTCTGTGCACTCATGGAACTTCTGCTCTCAGATTTCTTCTCTGCTCTTGGATTTTTTGTGCAACAACCCTGTCGGGTTTAGTGTTGACCAATGAAATGATCCCTGCCTCCTTGCGAGCTTGTTTGCTTTACTTCTTAGAGCGTCCCATACGGGCGGGTATTCTTTAACCGGGTACATCCACTCCCGCCCGCCAGGGCTTTATTAAATGTACTTCCCTTGCTTTCCTTACGACTTTTGGAATAAAAAGACGGTTCATTTAAACACCAGCACCCGTGATTTTTACTATAGTAGCTGCATACAGCATTATAGTGCCCGCCTGTTGGTGTGCTGGTGGAGAAAACGATGTCACCTTCATCATAAATGTTTCTATGGTTACCCCCGTGTGAGAAGGCTAGATGGTTGCTTGAACTTCATTTTTTATACGCAAAATTGAAGTGATAAGCGTTACACAGACCCACAGTTGTAGTTTTACTTCTTTTTGGGACCCACAGTTGTAGTTTCCTCAGGCCAGTTAGCAGCTCCTCCATCCGGACTGCTGCTAGTGCAAAGCCACTGACACTGACACTGGGTTTTGAGGGACAAATTACAAAATTTGAATGTGAAATCAATAAATTATGCTCTCAAATTGATATACCACACTCTTGAATAAAGATAGGGAAAAAGCTCCATAGAGTGTGACTTCATTCTCTGCTCAGGACGCCATTACTTCATTATATCTTTACATACACGGTTGTTTACTGTCATCTAGTGAGTCTGAATGTCATATATTGCACCTTTAAACTGTTGACATTTGTTTGGAATGAACATAACTCAGAGGTTTCCCATTGTTTCTTCCTTTACGTACAAATCCAGTGAACCTTTAATTGTGTTTTTATACAATTACTCATTCCACATTTACAGTGTTTATAACCAATACATGCATTTCACATACCCACACCACATAAAATCTGTTTATACTCTCGCTAAACTACACATCATTTCACATTGCGGTTGACTGCTGGGCCTCTCTGAGAGGACGAGCAAAAATATTCTCATTTTGGTTTTCATAAGCTCCGTCTTTTTCAAGCACATGTTGTCCTGACAGAATTATAACAATGCCCAACCTGGAGCGCCTTGAATTTCCCTGAAGTCTCCTTTGATCTAAAGCGGAAATCACATTCCCGTGTCATGTATAAAAAGCCTTGTTTATCCTTTCATTCATTACACAGAGGGAGAGAGATGTTTGGCCAACACATGTATGTCTTAAACATGTGGAGGTCAGTCCCACGTATGGAGTCATTATACAAAACTCACATACTGCAGATATTACTCCCTGATGAAAGGAGTTTTCTTTATTTCTGCTAAAGTCAAGCATTCAGGAGCTTTATTCCTCACGAGCCCACAAAGCGATCACAGCTTCTGTGGTGTGTGGATGACAGATGTTTTTAGGGAATACTACCTTGACGAACTAGATATAATGTCATGGTATGTGGACTGAGAATGAGACACTTTTCTCTGTGGCTCAAAACAGAAGCAGGTGCAGTAAACAGCCAATATCTAAGCAACAGGCTAATATAGGATACAATTAAAACAAGATGTCCCGTGAATGACTCACACACATATGTTTAGTCGATCCTCAAGGCTCGGCCTTTGGGACTTGGGAAGGCTTTTGAGCAGTAGCGGTTTAATGTAATTAAGGATCCCGATCCAGGATGAGCCCCAGAGGTCAGTGGGAGAAAAGTGCGGTTGCAATCCAAGTCTGTCTCGTGATTTTATCAAAGGATTACCACTTCCTCCTTCCTGTTTGCTTCCTCTTGGCCATGCAGCTGTTTTCAGATGCCAGCCAGAAAGAGTGCTCTCTCAGATAGCGAATGTTAATTACAGCCCTTTTCCTCTCCATCTCTAATTCTCACATCTGGTTTATCTTTGTGTTTTCATCTCTGTCTGTCTGTCTGTTGTTGGGTTTGTCGCTTTCCCCCTCTCGAACTCTCCCTCCTTCTTCCAGACTTCCAAACTTCACCCCTGAGGACAATTTAGTCTGTGTGCCATCTGTGTGTGGCGACATTACAGAGAATCCACAACAAAGACATCTAATCAGTCACAAGGAAGGTATTACTGAATTAACGAAGAGCTTGAGGTGAGGTCAGAAGCAAAGTTAGGACTGGAGCAGAGGAGGACTAGCTTGGCTCGTCATTTGACAGGCAGGGGGATTTGACTTAATAATCTACAGAAAAACAACACTACTCTTTAAATACAAGAGACAAAAGTTCTGAAACGAACTTAACAGTTTTGATCATACCTTACAGGCAAACTTCATCATCACACCAAATGAAAAAAAAAAGGCAGTGCTTTGTTAAATACTTTATAACTACATTTAATAAAACATCATTACAGTCTATGAATGTTTGCACTTCCTTTCTTAATCCTCTGGCTGACACTGGAGCTTTCATCTTCTCCTCTGATCTTCCAGCCTTTGAAATGAGCAGCTCCACACCTGCTCATCCCAAAGACATTTAAACAGCACGAGAGGCATTGAACGTACCCTCACATCCTCACTTTGTTTAGAATTCCACCACTCCGCGAGCCCGCTCCGAGACGCAGGTTTACTGAGTTATCTGGAAAATTTCGCTGGGTAAAAGAAGAAAGAAAAAAAACGCATATCCCCTTCAAATCTGGAACATTGTGATGTAAAAAACGCCTGGTTCAAGTTTTCATCAGTAAAGTTATCCGGATAACTCAGTAGATCTGCTTCATATAACGGGCTCCTGGCATGAGACAGTGGGGGCATGCTGTTCAGATATTTACTGTAATCAGTGGAATTTTGTAGCTTAATTAAGATTGTCAAATAAATTACATGCACAAAGTATGTTCTTTTGTGTGTTTTCCTGGTAAAACATGCAGGCAGCATTAGGGAATCTTCTACAAATAATGAAGAGAAATCAGTTGAAAAGTGAATTGTTCTACAAGCATCACTAAGTCTTTGGTATTAGTCAGATACCTGCTCTAAATGTATGTTGTTCTGACCACACAAGTGTATTTGGTGAGGTAAGTTTTTGTAGGGTACACAGCACCATCAACTGATATAATCATGCAATTACACTTTTGAAGGGGCCTGTGCTTTACAGTGTGTTCAACATGTTTTCATGCATCCAGAGAAGTCCTCTAATTTACACTGAGGTCTGCAAGCCATGTGCAAAACTAACACAAGCAAGCTGTGACTCATTTTCCTGGCAACACTTCAATTAAACATCTTAAACTGTTTGCCAGACAGATGGTTCAATCTTAAAGGAAAGGTTGACAACATATGAGGTTTCAACTGTCTGAGTTAGTCAAACCAAGTGGATATCTTCCACAGTTAGAGTTGCTTTAGTATAATATTCTCTCTTTGTCTTTCTCCAGACAGTGTTTCCCTGTTGAGCTGCAGTGGAAGGATAGTAACAAAAAAGACAGAAAGATATCTACTTGATTTGACCAATTTGGATGGCTGAAGCTTTAGATTAATTTTTAAATGTATTTTTGTCCCTTATAACTTACATTGTAAGCACATTATGAATGGATCTGTTAATGGTCAGTATGAACAGGAGGAATGATAACAAGAGGAAAAACCTGTTTTGTTGTTCATTTGGGCACAGGACTATTATTTTGAGACAGACTTGAAAAATGGTGAACCTGTCCTTTTAAGTTTACAGTGATAATTAATGTCTCTATGTTAACTGTTAAAAAATGTTGACCAATCCTCTTTTCTCGCTGTCAAGTGAGGACACTTTCCATCCGAGCCCTGGAGGTCCATTAGACTTTGTCCCAGAACACTTCATTCACTGTCCACACCTTCAGCAGCAGAAAACGTTTCCCTCTTTCACAGCTCACCTTTCTGTCCATCAACCTTTTCTGTGGACACAGTAGAGGCCAAAACAGTGGGTTAAAGATGTATAACAGTGTAATCTATTAGCACAGCTGTGTAATGCACTGCATGCAAGTGATAGAACCACTGATATGCCAACCTTTAGGTATGAACGTCAGTGAACTGCTGAATATTCAGAAGCGTGACAGCCCTTCTCTTGGTCCATCATTCAAGAACTCGTGGCCCAGTCCATTACCACACTTCCCACAACAAACCTGGGATATTTCAATTTAGAGAGTTCTAATCAAAACCTTTAAATTATATGATAAATAAAGGTAAGAGTGTTGGAGTAAATTCCCATTTAGTCCAGCTAGACATGTGCTGACATTATAAAGATATCCAGCTGTACAATTCTGCAGTGATAATTTACCTTTATGGGTCCCCATGCTTCAGGGTGTTTGGAGACGCTGTCCTTATGAATAGTCTCTGAGAAAGCCGGCCAAGGAGAAGAGTGCTCGAACTTTGACAAGCTGGAGAACAACTCATGCCCACATTCAGAACACACGTATATACCTGAGAGAAGAAAAACTGCATCAGGGGCTTCAAAGGTCCCCTCCAGACATGTTTTAAGCCAGAGGTTTTCAAAGTGGGAGGCGTGCCTCCCTAGGGGGGCTCCAAAGAGTTTCAGGGGAGGCTCAGTGAATGGAAGTGAAAAAATATTACATTATTTATGACATTATTTATCAAAAGGAGATCACACAGAATAGCCTAAATATGTGTGAGTTGGTTAAAGAGGTAGTTCAGAGATACAGCAGTTTTGGGAAATTTTACTGTTTTTCCCACTTTCCCTGAGTCAGAAATAAATAAATGCCTTAGGACAGACTTTTTATGTATTTGGTGTAGTCTGAAGTTATGTCAAACAGCAATATTAGGCTATCTTGGCTCAACTGTTGTGTGTCTGTGGGATCAAATAACATAACCATGATCCCATAGGCATCCAGGAATTGAGCGAAACTAAGCAAGTAAACTAAAATTACATCTACTCTTTCTTCCTCATTGAAAAAAACAAAATCAATGAATATTAAAATATTTGGCATTAAATTGTCCACATCATACTCCACAACTGGCTTTGAAAACACATTGTGATGTCATAATTCATGCTTGTAATTACACACTTTTAACTCAGATTTTAGGTGAGCACAGAAAAACGATAAACACAATAAAAGTTGGAGTGGAGGGTTTCTTGAATTTTCACTTCTCTGTGACTTGTCACCCTTCACATGCAGCTTCATGCTTCTCTGTCACTCACCAGGATGGAAGTGATTTTTGTATTCTTCTCCACCAGAGAAAGAGCAATATGACATTTCATCCATGTCAAATGACTTTGTGTCTCAAAACCAGAGGTTTAGTATCTCTTTCACTTGAAACATACAGTATGTTTACAAAGACTCAGCCAGCTTAAGCTGGAAAAAACCTGCCGCCCCAGATTAAGTGTCAACTGCTCTGTCCTCCTTGTGTAATGATCTTATTCTCGTTACTTCCACATGATGGCAGTACTTACATCACTAAGCAACAGTGTCAGTATGAGGCTATTAACCCAGACGAAAATGTGTTTTTAAGAGTAACACGTCTGATAATACTTGCATCAATTAATGCAATATGATGATACTTAACATATATAACATATTACACCCTCATCTAAAGAAAATAATACTGTTATATATATATATATATATGTGTGTGCACACAAGTATACCGGTATACAGAGAACTAAAACAAGTCACAGCCCGTAGGAAAAAAGTAACTTTAATATTTGAAAACAAGATTAAAGACAAACTTATTATCAAAGCATTGCATTATTGCATTATTTTAATTTAAAATACATTTAAGTTCTTTGTAATCAGCCATTGTGATTCATTTACATAAAGCTTCTCAGTAGTGAAAATAGTATTTATAGTTACAAATTTTCTGCATCTAGCACAACAAACACTGCAGGTAGAGGTCATTGTCGATGAATGAATTTTAAAAACATCATGAATAATCTTTGGAAAAGGTTTATCTTGTCTTAGGTTTAAGGTTTTGTAAGTTATTTCTTACAGATTGGTGTTCACTCACTTGTAACACTCAGTTTTATACTTACATGCAAAACTGTGAAGGTAAACAAACCCTTAAACTCTCGGTAAGAAATAACTGACAGAATCACATGAAGTCTAGTCTCAATCAATAAACAGCTGATGAGACAGTGAATGTATAATCAGTGAGGCTATTCTGGTTACTGAGTCTGTGATGACTGCATAATAAAAGATATGAGAAAAATCCTCTGTTCTTGCTGTCCAGTGAGGCCACCGTCCATCAGAGCCCTGGTGCTCCCACATTGGGCCTTTTCCCAGAACACTTCATCCACTGTCCGCACCTTCAGCAGCACAAAGAAACTTCTACAAGTCCTGCAATTTTCCCCCCTGACAGCTCACTTTACTGTCCATCAACCTTATCTGTGGAGAGAGAGAGACGAAGAGATTATGTGGGAGTCGTTTCCCAGCCTGTACCTTTCATATTACTTTAATAATGAATATCCTTTTATTA
The DNA here is from genome assembly GCF_910596095.1 of Thunnus maccoyii. Lineage (NCBI taxonomy): Eukaryota > Metazoa > Chordata > Actinopteri > Scombriformes > Scombridae > Thunnus > Thunnus maccoyii. The sequence goes on along the minus strand of NC_056550.1, from coordinate 14,281,350 downwards.
CATATTCTGTATTACAAAATGTATCAGAGCACTGTTTTACCTTTAGGGACGAACTTCAGTGAGCTGCTGAATATTCAAAAGCGAGACTGCCCTCTGCCTGGCCCATCATTCACAAACTCATGGCCTAGTCCATTTCCACACTTCCCACACCGTACCTGGAATAAAAATAACACACAAACCACAATCAGCTGTTTAAGCTGAGTATTCAAGTATGAAAGTGTGTGGTGGCTGGTCTAGAAGTGAATATAGTAAGTTTACACTGAGCTTCCTCTGAAGGATTCAATTATTAAAAATGTAAATCTCTTTTCTTCTGATGGTACCTTGTATGCCCCAGGTCTCTCCTCATGTTTGGACACACTGTCTTCATGGATGGTCTCTGTGAAGGCTGGCCAGGGAGACGAGTGCTCATACTTGGAGCGGCTGGAGAACAGCTGGTGATCACACTTGGAACATATATACATCCCTGAGGAGTAAAGGATGGGAGATAATGGTTGGTGTTAAAAGGTGCAATTAACAATTATTTTCATTAACAATTAATCTGTTGATTATTTTCTCGATTCATCAATTAGTTTGGTCTATAAGATATCAGAAAATGGTGAAGAAAGTTCATCACTGTTTCCCAAAGACCAAGATGCAACCTGAAATGTCTTGTTTGATCCCGACCAACAGTCAACAACCCAAAGATATTCAACTTACTGTCATATAGGACTAAATAAACCAGAAAATATTATCAATTAACAATATAGTTGGTAATTAATTTTCTGTAGATCGTTTAATCAATTCATCCACTAACTGACTGACAACTGACTTTGTAGGACTCTAAAACAGTTAGTACCAATGAACTTACTAAATATCGCAGGAGGAAGATTTATTTAAAATGAAGATTACGTATACGTCAGATCACATATTGCCATCTATTTGTCACTGTTTCTGTTTTGTTTCAGTGAGTTTCCTTTATATTTTTCAGACGCTTTTTTAAATCCAGTTATGTAGATAATGTTTTGCACTTGTTCAAAGGTGTTAAGTGGAGCTTTATCTTCTCTACCACATCCAGTTTAGTAACAGGGTTGTGTAACCTGACCATGGGTTACAAAACTTTACTTGCTTAACAGGGTTTTTATTCAGTATTTCCATGCCAAACAATGTCAACCCTTTCTTAAAATCTCTGTTGTCAGCTAGGTTAAGTTAAATAATTCAGCTCTAGATCTACAAACTTGTCTGTCAAGTTATTTACAAACGATAACAATCAGGTTTGTTGGCTAACGATGGCTAGCTTGTTATTGTTAACTCAAGCGTTACCTCTAAACCGTCTCTAAGAGCCGTTATGCATAAACGTTTTACAAATAACAATAGGTCAATAATAACAGTACCTGGTTTGAAATGGTCTTTAAAGACCTCTCCCCCGAAGAACTTACAAAACGACATTTTCTTGCGGTTAGACTAGTTACTTAGCCTCCCGTCTTCTTCTTCTTCTTTGGTTTTACTGCCGGACTAAAAATTTAAAGGTGCATGCCGCTGTTACAGCGTATTTGGTGATCCATCAGATTATGTGCCTTGCAGTGCTGGAAGAAGTACTCAGATCCTTTACTTAAGTAAAACTATCAATACTACTATGTAAAACTATTTCATTACAATTAAAAAACTCTGCATTTTACTTGTAATTGAGTATTTTTACATTGCAGTATTTATACTTAGGTAAAAGATCTGAGTGCTTGTTCCAGCACTGCATTTCACAGTATCTGATGGGTCACCAAATACGCTGTAACACCGCCACCTACTAAAATAAAAGCCCTCCTTGCTTTGTCTCTGAGGTCGTTCACAGCTTTGTTGAAGTTACCTGTGGTGCTGATGTTTAGGCCGAGGTAGGTATCGTTTTCTGTGTTTTTGTAACAGTATATAGGCAACTACTATTACTCTTTCCATCCGAACGAGTCAAACCGGAAGTTCTATTTTGAAAGTTGACGGGTCGCAGGCTGTTGTATTGTATAAATGTTAACATGTACTGCGCCAAAGTTCGCTTAAACTAATTTTCATCTGCAGTCCCTTACAATTAAAACATATAACAGCACAATAACAAACAGTACAAAGCAAAAAACATACATTATACAAAATATATACAGACTAGCCCATCACATACACCCACAATGTCAACTAGAAATTGATAACGTAAGCTTTCCAAATTAAAAGCAAGATTATTTGCATTCATGAGAAGACTATGAGATGAAATTTAGATTCAGTGGTTACAGAGCTGAGCAGCTGCTGTTGGTTTGACAGCTGTCAGGCAACGTTAGCTGAGTTTATCTGTCTGCTGTCATGTATCAATGCCTCTGCGTAGTGTCTCTCCCATGAGACATGGACACCGTAATGTTTCAGCTGAGGTTGTTTGTTCACCAGCGGCTGTACACAGCAGCTGAGGAGATTCTAAGAGAGGTGCAGAAAACCATAACGTTAGCTCTGTAGGAAGCCTAAGTCAGTTGATCTAACATTATAGAGGATGTTGAAAGTGTGCGACACCAGCTGGGCCTTCTGTGAAAGTAACCAGGTTTGGGAACTCTGGTTTAATGTGTAGTTTTAGTACATACACTGTAAAAAAAATAGTGGATGCAGCCACCATGGCGTCACCCATTGGTTTGTAGATTCTCGTTTTGAAGCCTGCAGTCTTGCAGACCTACACGACACACCCACTTTACTATATGACACGGCTACTTTACTACGAGTTCCCTCACCATATTAGACTGCAATCACCCCTGACCCCTAACCCCTAACCCTAACCATCCCCCTCTTCGTGCCTAAACCTAACCAAGTGGGTGTGTCATGTAGATGCTGTAAGTCCGCAGATAGTGTTTGCATTTTGACCATGACGGAAATTGACGGAAACCGTCGTTTCCTGTTGAAGTAAGGCTTCCTGTCCAAAACAGAATCACACCTCCTATTAAATGATGTTTTCAGTAGATACATAAGGCATTTAACCATCAGTCGGTTATATGAAATAATAACAAAGAAAAACAAAACAAAACCAACCACAACAAACAGGATTGAAATGTTGAAATAACCTAAAATGAATATACAAGTAGAGAAAGTTAAGTTGACTCTATTATTCCACAGTGGGACATTGTTGGGGCTGAAATTATGTTTATAAATGATTTTCCGGTGTGACAGGACTTGTTGGTGGAAGGCAGGGAGTTAAACAGACACAGAGGTTATATTTCAAAATCACATTTTGACAAAAACGCTATACCTCCCAATTTATTAAACACAAGTGAAGACAGTGAGAACCACGGCTCTTTACCATTCCTTAGAAAGGACTAAAGCCATTTAATTTTTAATACTCCATTCATGATTTCCAAAATCCATTGCTTTTATCCCACCTTCTCCATAATTGTTGAGCAAATCTCCTTTTCTGATGCAATAATGCTTATTTTTCTCACTAGTTTCTGAACATTTGGTTATCCATATCCCTAGGTATTGAGTTTCATTTTTGACAGGTGTATATTATGAAAAGTAGGAACACGATTGTTTGTAAGGCCAAAGGAATTTGTTCTTTGTTGTTGTGTTGTCAGCTAACTGACATAATTAATTGTTGACCGTTTATGTTTAATCCCTCAATGTTGGAATTTTTTAAATTATAGTAATGGCCAGTAATTCAGTAACAGCAAATAAAAGGTGGAATACTACATACATATCTAATGCCTCTTCCTACATGCCAAGAGTGTTGTGAAAATCTTTTAATCTGTATTTAGAAGAGTAATAGGTCTTTGATTGCTTAAAAATCTTTTATCTTTTCCAGGTTTAGGTAATAATTTACATTATGCCTTGATTCATTGTTCCTTGTTCCTTTTTGATAATGCATTCACTTATGGCCTGCAATAGTAATATTTTGATTTCCTCCCAGAAATGTGTGTAAAAGTTAGCCATTATTCCATCTAGACCCGGTGAGCGGTCAGATGCTATCTTTTAATAGGGCAATCAGATTCTTCAATTCTGAAATCTTCCTCACAGATATCTCTAAAAGAAAGAAAGAAAAGAGTTCTGCTCTGGTAGTGATGGTGCTTCTTTATTAGTGTTCGGACAGTGCACATGTGTGCAGACACTAACATCACAACTCGCTACAGCTGTTAAAGCTGAATGACAGCTGATCCAGCTGTGATCAGCTGCTGCTGTCATTTGAAACGGATGACATAAAGGTTTACATGCATGGCACCTGTTTGCCATCTTTGAGACTGGAGCAGGGGAGGACTAGCTTGGCTCATCAGTTGAAAGGCAGAGGGATTTGTCTCTGCTTAGTAATGTACAGACTTTGAATAAATTGAACATCGCCAGGCCAAACACTCAAAATGAAAAACAACACTACTCCTTAAATACAACTTAAATACAAAGGACAAAAGTTCTGAAATGAACTTAACAGTTTTGATCATACCTTACAGGCAAACTTCATCATCACACCAAATGAAAAAAAAGTCAGTGCTTTGTTAAATACTTTATAACTACATTTAATAAAACATTACAGTCTATGAATGTTTGCACTTTCTTTCTTAATCCTCTGGCTGACACTGGAGCTTTCATCTTCCCCTCTGATCTTCCAGCCTTTGAAATGAGCAGCTCCACACCTGCTCATCCCAGAGACATTTAAACAGCAAGAGAGGCATTGAACTTACCCTCTGTAAAAAGGCCTGGTAGCATTAGGGAATCCTCTACAAATAATCAAGGGAAATCAGTTGAGTGTGAATTGTTCTACAAGCATCACTAAGAAGTCATTGGTACAGATACCTGCTCCAAATGTATGTTGTTCTGACCACACAAGTGTGTTTGGTGAGGAAAGATTTTGTAGGGTACACAGCACCATCAACTGATATAATCATGCAATTATACTTTTGAAGAGGCCTGTGCTTTACAGTGTGTTCAACACGTTTTCATGCATCCAGAGAAGTCGTCTAATTTACACTGAGGCCTGCAAACCATGTGCAAAACTAACACAAGCAAGCTGTGACTCATTTTCCGGGCGAGACTTCACTTCATAGGCTTTGAACATCTTAAACTGTTTGCTAGATAGATGAGTTAAATATTAAACAATAGATTGGCAACAAGTCTGTTATTTTTCCAGTAGTCAGGTGTGCAAATGAACATTGAACACTATTGCTGCAATCATTCCTCCTGCTAATACTGGCCATTAAAGGATCCCTTAAAGCGCTTCCAATGTAAGTGGTGGGGGACAAAATCCACAGTCCTCATTTTGTGCTAAATTGCATTTAAAATTTATCTGAAGCTTATATGAGGTTTCAGCTGTCTGAGTTAGTCAAACCAAGTGGATATCTTCCACAGTTACAGTTGCTTTAGCATAAAATTCCCTCTTTGTGTTTCCCCAGACAGTGTTTCCCTGTTGAGCTGCAGTGGAAAGATAGTTACAAAAAAGGGGAATTAAGCATTAAACAGACTAACTTTGAAAGATGTCCACTTGATTTAACCTTTTTGGATGGCTGAAGCTTTAGATTAACTTTAAATGTAATTTTTGTCCCCCATCACTCACATCACTGTAAGTGCATTTTAAATGGATCTGTTAATGGCCAGTATGAACAGGAAAAATGATTACTGCATGATTACTGAAGACTGCATTAGCCCAACACAAATCTCGCTGGAGCTTTTTAACTTTGCTGTGGGTGGAAGCGGGTGGTCAAAAAAATGCAGGTCGGAGATTTAGCTAGCACTAACCAGGAGGATGGAGTCAACAAATAAAGTTAAAAACAAGATCAAAGCAGGTTGTGACAATTAAAAAGTAAAGTAAGACAAGTCTGACATTCGGACAAATTTTTCAGTTGTTACTGGCAAAGATGGTAATAAATTGGACTTTGTTAGTTGCAACAAATGTGCAAAAGTATTGATCTACAACGAGCATAAATCTGGCACTTCTGGGTTGAGGCGACATACCTGCTCCGTTCTCCTTGGTGAAGTAACCTCTCCTTCAAAGATAAAGCACTTCTTCCTGCACACATTAAACAAGATAAGACGGGTAATTCTGGGATCACATCTTTAGGGGATCTCAGCCCCTAATGAGAATGTGATATGCATACAGTGCCTTAGAAATATGTTCAACCCCCCTGCTAAATCACTGCTATTTGCAAAAGTATTCAACCCCTTTCACTTTGGAAAACCTCAATTCAGTTTGGTACACAATGTTACTTTTAGAAGGAAACTAATTAGTTGGGTGGTCTATTGCAGTGTAATACATAATAGTAATGGTTCAAAATGAACAATCACAGATTTCAATATAATACACCTGTTGCAAGACCTTTACACATCAGGGGTGTTTTTTTTAATGCAATTAATTCACACAACAATATATTTATTTCGCACTGTTGTTTTTGTCATAAGCACTTTCACACAGAACACGAAAAAGCAATGTAATGCCACCAGAGTGCCACTAGATGCTAGCTGCCATGGGAGTGCCTCTAGATGCTACAGGAGTGCCACTAGCTGCCACAAGAGTGCCACTAGCTACTGCACTCCTGTAGCGGGCCTGTGGTTGCCACTGAGACACCACAGGCTGCCACTGAGGTGCCACTACCTGCCAGTGCCACTAGGAGGATCCTGGCATCTCTACTTTAAGCCCCCCCCCCCCCCCCCCCAATGAAATTTTCTAGCGTCAGCCTCCCTGCTTGGCATAGTTAAAGTTAACGGTCAAGGTAAGCGTAAACATTCCATTGGTATAATGCGACTTCCGGTTTGAGTGTTCGAGCTTCTAGAATAAAAGCATTCCCTCCTTAGTTGTGGACTGGTCACTGCGGCCGGGTATCTGCCACTGAGTATTCTCTGTTTAGGGTCAAATAGCATTCCAGTTTGCTCTGGTTTTTGGTTGATTCTTTTCAATGTGTCAAATAGTTTCCTTTTTTTTTCTTATAATTTGGTTTAGACTAATGGGGTTACTGTATGGAGGCTCCACTGGTGTTTGTGAACAGAGTGCCTGAACCAGCTGGCTGAGGGGGCTTCTCTCACAGGGTTTCTCTAGGTGAGGGCTTTGTTATGGAGCGTGTCAGGGTCACTTTCTTTTCGGTGATTATGAAGTTTAACTGCACTCTTGAATTTTTTATTATTTGTGAGAATCGTCATAATTGAGTGGTGGCGCTGATATTTAGAAAGAGGTGGGTTTAGTTTTTTGTGTTTTTGGAGCTGACACTTTTATTCCGAACGAGTCACAGCGGAAGTCCTATTTTGTCAATTGACGGGTCGCAGGCTGCAGCTGGTTTGACAGCTTTCAGCCAACGTTAGCTGAGTTTATCTGTCTGCTATATTTTAATGCTTCTGTGTCGTGTCTCTCCCCTGAGACATGGACACCACAATGTTTCAGCTGAGGTCGTTTGTTCACCAGCGGCTGTACGCAGCGGCGGAGGAGATTCTCGGAGAGGTGGAGAAAACCATAACGTTAGCTCTGTACGAAGCCGAAGTTAGTCGATCTAAAGAGGAGGTGGAAAGTGTGCGACACCAGCTGGGCCTTCTGCGAAAAAAACCAGGTTTGGGAACCCTTGTTTACTGTGCAGTTTACGTAGCGTTTGCCAGAATAACCTACACATTCAGTGGCGAAAAAGTAGGTTTATATAGCTATGGATGTTGCGTCTGCTTGTCCACGCATGCGTACACGGGCATACGTAATCCACTTAAAGTACTGTACGTGCTCTACTGCAGTAGAAATAGCAGTGAACAGCACTTTTCCAGGAACATTTAGAAGAAAAGAGTGCCCATGCAGAAGTAAGAGTTTTATATCATGTGTGTCTGTTAGAATCTAGTAGAAAATCGATTGCAATGGAAACATTAAGCTGTTGGGTAACACGTCCCTCCATCTCTTTTGCACCTGCAGAGAGTTCACTGACCAGCAGCACCGTGGGACCTGGAGACGAATGTGAGTCCTCACTGCTGCAGGAAAATCCGGGACCGTCGACCCCAGAGGAGTGTAACTTCAGCCTGAGTGCTGAGGTCCCGGGACCCTCTCAAACCAACTCAGATCCAGATAATAATAACTGGAACTACTGCCTGGTGGAGACAGACTTCAAGATGTCTGAGATCAAAGAGGAGCAGGAGGAACCTTGGAATGACAGTAACACACAGGAGGCTAATTTTCCTTCTCCTGAAGTTGTGAAAAATGAGCATGATCTGCCAGAAACACAAGGAACTTATGAAATGCAGCCAGTTTCTTCAGACTGCTCTGCAGCTCAGAGTGAGAACAATGACAGTGATGAGGATTGGGTGAACAGCAAAGGAGAACAGACGGAAATGGTGATACAGAAAGCAAAGATGTTGCAAGGACAAAGTGGCAGTGTTAATAAGAAGAGCCAAGCAGAGTTGCCTTATGAGAATTCTTCAGCTAAAAGTCAAAAGGACCGCAGCTTTTGCCATTTGTGTGGCAAGGGATTTCAGTACATCGGCTCTTTGATGAAACACATAAAAACACATGAGAAGAAAATCGATTGCACTGTTTGCGGGATAACATACCAGTCAACAAAAGAGCTGATAACGCATTTGAAAGGTCATCACAACAAAGTTTATTTTTGTGATGTCTGTGGCAAGACTTTTGCCAATAATCGCTGTCTCCGGCTACACGGGAAAATACACACAGGCATAAAAGAGTTTGTGTGTCAGGAATGTGGCAAAACATTTTACCGGAGAGAGCATCTGATCGTGCATGTGAGGACCCATTCTGGAGAAAAACCATATCACTGTGATATCTGTGGAAAAGCATTCAGTCAGAGCCAAAACCTCACAATTCATAAAAGAAGTCATTCAGGGGAGAGACCTTATCATTGTAGCATGTGTGGCAAACTTTTTAACACTAGCAGTCACCTCAAAACACACATGAGATACCATTCAGGAGAAAAACCGTACCCATGTGACATTTGTGGTAAACGTTTTCGTCAAAGTGGACAGATGACTAGACACAGGACAACGCATACAGGAGAGAGGCCGTATGGCTGCCATGTTTGTGGTATGAGATACAGGTTTGCGCCTAATCTGAAGGTGCACCTGCAAACTCATGAGAAAGCAGCCACTGAGTGAAATGAACAAGAAGGGTCATTTCAGAGCTTGTGAGCTCATAAGCTAGACAAGAAAGGTTTACATGCATGGCACCTGTTTGCCATCTTTGGGTTTAACCACCAGGGTTAACCAATTAACAACAAATCACATATGATTATATATTATTGCCAGCCTTTTCAGAAAGCCTACCATGAGTTTTTAGTTCAATTTGGTTCACATCATGCAGTTACTGGATTCAGTACATGCTGCTGAGGCGGTATGAAAGCCAGCATGCATAGATTTGAGACATGCTTTATATAAGTCTCCTCACAGTGAATACTCAGTCACCTTTTTCTTTCCACAGGTTGAAGTTGGGCAGAGCTGCCATGAATATTTGGTGATTACATTTCATGCACCAATTGGAATCACAGAGCTGTAAAACTGTCCCACCTTAAAGGCCCTGCTCAGCCACACAGGTGTTTTCAATTACTGTGGCTGACAAGACCTCTTAGACCTGCTTAGTGGTTACATCTGTGCTGGACGTTACAGTACATGCCCATCACCAATCTCTGTGTACTAATAAGAACGATAAAGTTGGTTGTCCTTTCCTTGTTAGTTCAACAAAAATAAAGGTGCGGTCACATTAGATTTCGCTCCCCATTATTCAGGGCGGTCGTGAATTGAAGCCTTTTGATTTGTGCAGTGTTCAGTCCGGTTGAACTTTGTCTACTCATGACAGTGTAGATGCCCATACAGTCCAGAGTAGTGGTCTAATCAGGCATAATAAGTGAAAACATCTTTTGACAAGTGCAATAAAACTAAGAGGAGAAAAACAGACATGCCATTCAAACTGGACTACACATGCCCGCTCAGTGCTGGGATTGGGTCTAATCAGTCACCTGTGTGGGTGTTTCGGAGCTTCAGCTGTTTGACATGAGCAGTTTGATTCATTTGTGGGCCAATATTGAATATCAGCAAAATAAATTGTGTCAAATTTTCAGTTTTCATTATCGAGCAGTACATGTTGTATACTGTTGTGTGTGACCATGCTTTAAACATTTGTCCAAAGCAACTTAGTGTGTTTTTAAATACACACACATCAGGAGCAATTTGGGTTTCAGTGTTTTGCTCGATACTTCAACATATGTAAAGGAGGAGATGGGGAAGCACCAACCTGCTCTACAACCTGAGCTGCAGCCGCACCATTTCTTGTGCAATACAGCCCCGAAGCAGGAATAATGTCACACAGTTGTAATATCTGTGAGGAAAAAATGTGCAATATGATGTTTTTGGGTATTTTGAATCAACCAAATGACTAAAATTTATTAAATATTTATTATTTATTTTATTTTTGTTGCAATAATCTTTTAATAAAACAGACATTTGAACTGGGTTTCTAATGCTCAGTCAAGCTATTTGCACCAATTTCTGTGATTTACATACACTGATCTAAAACCAAATTAAGTTTAAGCCCACTTTCAATTCGCCAGGTAGCCTCATTAAGGCTTTGCACTGCATCTGCCAAGGAAATATTTTTCCCCCATTAGCACACAGACACATCTGTAACAATGTGAATGTCGTGTTGTGACGACTCATTTGGAAGAACAATTTGAAGAAGTATTTTATCTGTTCTCTCGCTGTCTAATTATGGTCATAGATCCCCCAAGGTTTCTGTTCAGTATGATTTAGACTGCTGAAATGTTTTGGCACTTTACAAGACAGTCAAAATGGGTTAAAACACTTGGATGATCCAAGTGCAGAGCAGCACCTGTGGAGCTGTTCTTTTCTCACATTTTCTGTATGTATTTTTGTATATTTTTCTGTGTAATGTCTTCTAATGGTGGTTCATATGGTGAAACCAAATTTCCATAATGGGGACAATAAATATCCTTTCATATCACATTACAGCAGTTTGTTTATCTTTTCCTGGCTGTGGCCACTGACTAGAAATATCTTCACTGATGTTATCCCCCAGTCTAAACATCTAATGTTCAGCATGAAGCTACATGGTACTAAAGATGTACTGCAGATCTATTATTACACCAGATCTGATAGACACTTTTCACGGTAAACGTTTTGATCTTTCAAAGCAGGAAAAACACAAGTGTTAATAACATGAACAATGGCTCCATTCCGTTAATTACACGAATAAGCCATGTCTGTGAGTGAGCCTGCGCGATACCACAACGCTGGAGTATAGACATCATTAATGTTATTAATTCCACCTGTGCTTTTTCTACTCTGACAAGCAAGGAGTTTTAACTTTATGCAGATATTCTGGATGGTAAATGCAGATTTACCTTACCAACATTATGGCTTGACAAACATCGCAGCATGATGGTAAATTTGGGAAAGAATGAAGTGCTTCCACTAGAGCGAAAATCAATTTTATTACATCAACTGCCACTCCTAAGTGCCTGCATGTTACCACAAACTGAAAGCCCTCTGTGAGTTAAAGGACAGATTCACAATTTTTCATGTCCTTTCTTAAAATAATAGTGAGGTGCCAAAATCAACATTTCCATGCTACACATAATATAGCCTCTACGCTTTACTCAAACTGTTAACTCATAGTCCTTCAGAATTAATGTTTCTCATTATTTAACACCACATACCCGCTGAACATACAGTTAGGAAATGGCAGGCTAGCAGCGTGAGCATGGACACCTGGACAATCCTAGTGTTTGAATGCTACACAGGGCATGTCTTGCCAAGAAAAGCGGTGGGATCTATAATAACACAGTGTGTAAGATTTAATGACATGTAGCAGTGAGGTTGCAGATCGCAAACAAATGAATACATCTCCCCTCCCACTACGCTTAAAACGTGAAAGGCCCTCTCTAGAGTCAGTGTTTGCTTGGTCCGTTCTGGGCTCCCGTAGAAACATGGCGGCCTCCATGGGGACCCGCTTCCCAAGTAGATAAAGGGCCCATTCTAAGGTAACGAAAACACGACTCTTATTTTCAGATGATTATGTACCAATTAAAACATACTTATGAATATTATATTCCATTGCTGCCAAGTCCGTTTCGTTAAATGAAGTTATATCGTGATTTAGTTCATTTTAAGTGTGAGAAGAGTGTAAGATTTAGTTAATAACGTGATGTTGACGGAACGAAAAAGGCGGAACTCAACTGCGAGGGCAGTGCAGCACCCGGACAGTCTACAGCGCGCACACGCTTGAGTTGTGACTGAAGGCAGAGACGGTTCACAGCATCTGTTAAAGGTAAGTTGTCAGTAAATAGTGATATAAAATAATTCAAGAACAATAGAATATGTAGTCAGTGTCTTTTTGTGCCGTTTCGCCGTCTAATATAGTAACTAAGATTACTATTGGTAGTATGTTTACCCGTGAATAACGTTGTAAGAGCTAACTTAGCCAAAAGTTATCTTTGGAGAAGTCAGCTAGCATGGAAATTATAACCGTATAATGTGTGTGTGTATTAAACGTTACTTTAAATAATATCCGTTCTCAAGATAGCTAATCGAAGGAGATCGCTTATTGTTACAGGGAAAGTATTATAATTTCGAAGGACAACGAAGAAGTAGCTTAACATAACGTTAGATAACGATGTCTAACGTTATGTGCGTTTAAACCATAGACTGTATAAAAAGATAATAAATGGTGTAAACCCTCACAGTTACACGAAATGGTTTGCTGGAACGACATTGATTTTAGATGACGTCAAGACAGGTACAGCTGCAAAGCCAGGAATAGAAAAGACACAGTAGGTGTTAAACCAAATTCTGTGACCCATCAGTTTCTGTAATCTGATGTCAATTTACGGCCACTGTAAACGTTATTATCATACATCACAAGCTGTATTTACCAAACACGGTACTTATAGTTTTGTGTAAGGTGACACGTTTTGATAGGACGTTTGATTTTGGCGTTGATTGTGTGATGCTACTTGATCGACTAGATATTGACAGGTGTGGGTAATCCTTTACAGACAGTCATTTGAAAATGTGACCGTCTCTGTATAATCCTTTTTTTTCTTTACACCCATCAATATCTATGATCCTATCTAAAATCTATGCAGGCATTGTGTTTGGTAACAGCTGTCAAATTTTAGTACATGATAAAACCTTTCCAATAGCAACATAGCTAGAATCTGATGGGTCACAGAAGTCTGACACCAGTCAGTTACGTGTGACTATGTGAATGTTTTTAGGATGAATGCATTTGTTAGAATACCACCTCACGTATGTCATTCTCAATAGGTATTTGTTAATTCTATAACAAGCATTTATTCTTACATTTGATCTCAGACCTCTTATTGACCCCCCTTCCTCTAGAAGACTACCACAAATACAGTTATTATGTATTGACTTGATAAAAAAAAAAATTCGGGGAACCAGGTACTGAGTAGTATTATATTGTAGCAGCTTTCTTTGAAGGCAAACAAGTTAGGCCACTGTGTAGACAAGATTTTCTAAGGTAAAAGACCATGACTCTTGTCAACATAGTACGGGTAGGAAAATGAATTTCTTATCCCCTCATAACACAGCATGCAGTGTTCCAATCATTATTTATGTGTCTTTCTCCAGATGCCTACTCAAAAAGAATGCCACATCTGTAAGGAAAAAATCGGGGTAGCCAGCAAGACGTGTCAGCACTGTGGTGCCAAGCAGCCTTACAAGCAAAAACTTGAAAAACGCAAGAAAAAAGTTGCCCTTGACTGGAAAGAGAGGCAGAAAAAAAACTGCAGCGTTAACAAAGTATATGATGCAACAAATCTACTGGTAGGTTTTCTTTCTTTCAGACGGTGGTCATAAAATAGTAAGTACATCATCCCTGATCTTTACATTCACGTACACATTGCTATGTTGCATTGACTTTTTCAGCATTCGAACATTCATCCTTCTTTCATTGTGCAAGACAATCCTGTATTCTCAATTTAGTTGATGCGTTAAGTACAGATCAATGCCTGATTACTGCATTTTATGTAATGTAAGTTAAGTAGTTTAAGACAACAAAAGTTCAGTAATAGTTTTTTGTGTGCAAAGTCACACATATAGTACAGTGCACTGTATAATAAAATGCTTTGCAGCGTGGTCCACCTATGACTATGCAAAACATTAGAAAGTATAATAGAAAAGACTTGGGATGGAATAAAAAGTACTGTGTTATCCACAATAACTGGAAACCAATCTAGTTGACCATCAACATGGATGAGTTATGTTATTGCATTAATCCAAAGCTGTTTAAGAGTTAAGATGTTAGTCATAGAAACTATGTAATAGCATGCAGGATTCATTTAAGCAACTTTCAAATGCGTAGTCTAGAAGCAAAAACTTGAAAAGGAACATTTTCACTTTATAATTTGAATTCTGAGCTTGTTCCTTGTCCATATCTGATGGTGTCTGATATCCTGTGTGTAGCAGTAGCAGAGCTTTCAGATGAACAGATACATAGAAGCTTGCAATTTTTCTCTTGTCTCTCACTGAATTCGAAGCTTTCAAGTGTGTTTTTTTTTGTTGACATTACTACTAAGAAACTGTTAATAGTTACTTCACTTGGACTCTCAATGGTATCAAAGCGTAAAACATTGTTTTTCTCAGATCTCTGAACTTGTAGTTATGTTTCCAATTTTCACTCTTATGATTTTGTGTTAATTTTGTTCCAGCTCCACAAGTGGGAACTTTTAGAGCGACATCCAATCCTCCTCCTTGCCAGGAGAACTACAAATGGTTTTTTAGCTGAGTGCTTCTGTCCATGGCAAATGGACACAGAAGATGCTAAGGATGCCCTCGTCAATATAAAGAAGATTTATGAAAGTCTTCTTTATGGTAATGTACACAAATGTGCGTGCTATATTTTCACCTGAGAGTCCTTTGAATGACTGCTTGTTAGTGAATCCTGGATTGATTTGAGAATAAATTTAAAAAGAAAAAAGACAGTAATAAAAAGATGTTAAGCTTTACTAACAGCATACATTTGCATATGGCAAAGCAAAGTTCATTTTTTCTCACTTAAAGTTTAAAAAAATGCTAATATTTGTTAACATGTGAACAACATGGCTTAGGATGAAGATGTAGCCCTGGTTACCCATCTGTCTTTAACTGTGTCCTCGCAGTTTGATGTTGAATATTTAGTCTTGATTTATTCCATAGTGGTAATACATCTCCTTCAATGGTTCTGACGTGTTCTTGTACAGCAAACAGTTTTGTGCTCTAATCACATGTCACACACCAAATAATAGCATCTGTCCAGGGACAGACACCAAGACAAAGGACATGACTAGAATTTAATTTGTGCTGCACTGAAGATTTTTATTTTAAAAATTCAAGAGCAACATTTCTCTCAGTAGACACACTGCAGGAAAGAACATTTCAGAAATTAATATCAATCAATCAATCAAGATTATTCTCCAACACATTCAAACCTCCCCCACTTTTCCCTGCTGTGTCCAATTCAATATCAACACTGTATATGCGCAAATTGCACAAATACAGTTTCACCAATCATTAACTGTTCGCTCTATAAACTGTCAGAGTTTTTAGTAGATCAAGTTTGACATTGTTTATTTAGTCTGTCCAGCAGCCCCAAACCCATAGATTATCAGTTTACTATCACCACCAGCACATATTTACATTTGAGAAGCTGTAACCTGTGAACTTTTGGCATTTCTGCTTAAAATATAACTTTAACAAATAAAAACAATTAGCAAAAGTGTTAAAGGTGAATTTTCTGTCGGTCAACTAATTGATTTATCCACTAATCATTCCAGCTCTATAATCCCAAGTATCTACCTGTCTCTCTCCTTCTCCCTCTTTCCTTTCAAACATCAGCCTGTCAACATTTGCTTTTATCTCCTTTGTAGCTACAGAGCCTCCACTGACCAACAGTACTGTGACTGCAGAGGAAGTGCCGCAGGAGAACCATGAATCCTCAACACCAGCAGAGCCTCAAACCAGCGCAGATACAGAAAATGATGTTGGGAACTACTGCTCTGCTCAGACAGACTTCAACATATCCAGGATTAAAGAGGAGCAGGAGGAACTTGGGGATAACAGTCAAACACATACAGAAAATGATAATGGGAACTACTGCTTGGTTCAGACAGACTTAAACATATCCAGGATAAAAGAGGAGCAGGAGGATCTTGAGGATGACAGTCAAACACAGCAGGTTATTTTTACTTCTCCTGAAGTTGTGAAAAGTGAGCAAGATGAGCCCGACACACAAGCGACTTATGAAATGCAGCCGGTCTCTTCAGACTGCTCTGAGGATCAGAGTGAGGAAACTGACAGCGATGAGGACTGGGTGCAGAGCAAAGGAGCGCAGACAAAGCAGAGGAAACGGAAAGTGAAGGTTTTGCAAAGACAAAATGGCAGCGTGGATCAGATGTCGCCCGATGGAGATTCTCCCGCTAAAACTCAAAAAGACCGCAGTTTGTGTCCTGTGTGCGGAAAAGGTTTTCAGTACATCCGTCCTTTAATGAAACACATAAACACACATAAGACAAATGAGTCTGCAAAGGAGCTTCTGAGTAATTTGCAAAGTGCTTGCAGCAAACGCCTCGTTTGTGACGTTTGCGGCAAGACGTTTACAAGCTCCGGTTGCCTACAAATGCATTCGAAAATACACGCAGGAATTAAAGACTTTAAATGTCAAGACTGTGGGAAAACGTTTGTCCGGAAAGAGCATCTGGTTGTGCACGTGAGGACCCATTCTGGGGTGAGACCATATCACTGCGATATCTGTGGGAAAGGATTCAGTCAGAGCCAGAACCTTAGAGTTCACAGGCGGTCACACACGGGAGAGAGACCGTATTGTTGCAGCTCGTGCGGGAAACTCTTTCACACCAGCGGTCACCTGAAAACACACATGAAACGTTTTTCAGGAGAAAAACCCTACACCTGCGATATTTGTGATCAGTTTTTTTGTCAGAGGGAACAGCTGACTCAACATAAGAATGCACACACAGCAGAGTGACCTCCAACATGGAGGGAAAGACCCCAGGTTCTGACTATGGATAAGAGTAAAGCAGCTTAAATGCATCATTGACGCTTTGCATTTCAATGTGCCGTTTTGCTCAAATGTATCATTTAAGAGAATAATGCTCCATCTGTGTTGTTCCACCCATCTGCTGAATACTCCACCTTTAAAACTGTGTGAAAACTCTATTCTCTCTGTACCGATATGGAAAATTAAAGACTTAATAGCAGTAGTCACTGCATATGTAGATCATTATGTTGTTTGTTGATTTCAAAATGTACCCGTGATACTGCAGGAGTCTGATTTTGCACAGATGATGGAAAAAAGTCAGATGTTAACAAATGCAGTTTATCCTGAACTAAGACTGAGGCAAGAACAAATGTCTGTGCATGAAGCCAGTTTGGAATTAATTAATTCATATCACTTTTTATCAATAAAAAATAGGGCCACTGATAGGACAGAGCATGCTTACTTACATTAAGGGCCAGCGGCTGTCTCACCCTGCTGCTCTACAAGAGTGATTTCTTTTTCTACAGTTTAGCCAACAGGTGGCAGCAGTCACACCAGAGTCATTCCGTATGAGTTTGAGGGGCACATGATGCTCACAGCTGTCAGAAACACTAGTTGATAGAGGGAACCCATCTACTGCACACCGTCAACATTAAGCATGCAGCGACGTTGTTACCTTCACACCTTCCAGCAGCACAGTCCCAGTCTTCATCTGGCTACCAGTCATTTCTACTGGGACAAATGTGAAGTTAACCAACCAGTTTGTCTAATAAAGGAAAGAAATGAACCGAATGTGGTTCTTTAGCTTGAAAACAGATTAACTGGATTTTATTCAGATCAATTTAAGATTGTTTTGTGGTTAATGGCAACACTTACTACATATCTTTTATATCGTTTGCCCACATAGCACCGCCTTCAAACATCATGTGAAAACAGGTAATATATGCCACTAATAATGGAAATACAGATTGGTAACAGCACCATCAATTGATGTGATTTCAAAACTGCATGTTATTTTATGGATTCTTGCTTAGGCAGCAATAATTATAGTAAGGAGGAATCCACTACGTCTAAATATATCCGGACAATTATGAGAGAAAACTGCAGCCAATTAAATGTTAGTCATACAAGGCCAGCAGGTTATTCCCTCTGTGCATGATGATTTCAGATGAGCAGCATCCATAAACATCCCAAAACTCAAAACCCAGATGATGTCCCCTCTTTCCACTTTAATCTTTCTCTGTCACTCTGCATGTATTCCTTTCAACCACATATGCAAACTTAATGATCACAGGCAATAGAGATAGTTTGCAAATCCCAATAGTGAGATGCTTAATGTGGAAATCAGTAAAGACTATTGTCTAAATAAACCACGTATAGATGTCAGGAGTGTTTTGAACATTTGCCCGCTGTGATCTAGTAGTGGCTTTTAAATAAGAGGCTTTTTAGCAGCAACTCAGGCATGAATTTTTCCAGGTCGTGCAATTACATAAGTCTGCGTACAGGACTGCGGTGTCAGAGAGGGAGAGAGTTGAGCTCAGTCTGTGTTTTGACGCTGAGTGCAGAGGAGAGAGAGAGAGAGAGGACGAGTCGCTCTGTCAACTGACGGCCTCTGAGGTCTAATCTGGATTAGAGTGTCGTCCGGTCGGCAACCAGGACTCTAATAATCACATTATTCTGTATTGCGTTGACGCCTCCTGACGCGGAAAGGAAGGAGCGATGTCAAACGGTGGCGACGCTTCTGACGCGCGTATCTGAAAGCTAAACAGTTAGTTTGAATGAGGAGAAGGAGTTTTGGGCGATTTTTGCAACAAAGACTGGACACAATCTAAGTGAAGTTGAATGAATACTTGCTGCCTGCGGCTTGTGGATGGTGCGCGTCCCCGTGTGCGGCACACCGCACTCTGCAGCATCTAGACTGATGACTGCAGCCTGCATTTGGAGCACATTTCTGCACAAACCGGCGCCTTCTTTACCGTGGACATCTTCCAGCCTCTGTCACCGATATCACAGTAGCAGCTGGTCAGACATGTCAGATTCAGGTGAGTGTGTTGGTGTTACTGGTAGCTGTAAACACCTACAGCAAAAAAAAAATACTTTGCATTACGGCCTTGGGGAAAACAAAGTTTAATGCGCAAAAATGGGGCTCATTTAGTGATGGAGAAAGCCCTGAATAGATAATCAACCACTTTTAGCCCTGGAGATATTGTCTTAATGATTTGCTCAATTACATCAGGTACAGCTTCACCAACACTGACCATGTGATACCCCAAACACAGCCTAGTGCCAAATGTGTCAGTCATCTGGGTCAAGTGGTAGTGTGAGGACAGGGACAGGATTAAGCACAGGTATGTCATGGAAATGAATTGAAAAAAATCACGGACAGTCCTTATGATATTGGGTTTTAATATATATTCAGGACAGATCCTATTATCCTTGTCAAGCCAGGATAGAAAAGCCAAATGGAGGACAGACAGAGGTGGATAGACATGTTTTTTTTTTTGTGGCAGGATTCACTCCCATGCATGCTAACGTCAGGGATAAAAGTGGGATTTTCAGCTGTTCGTGTAGTTTCTCCCTCTCAATTTTAATCAGTTTGAAGTGATCCACTACTATCTACTTGTTGACAGCCTCTTGAATCTACCTGCCCCATTTTTTTTTACAAGTGGCTACACAGGATCTAATGACACTTTCCCATTTGTCTTGTAAGAATCAATTTCACATGATAGAGAAGAGATAGACTTTGGCATAAGGCCCTTTTTATTTAATAAGTCCTATAATACATTAAAAAATGTCTGGTAGAGAGTAATACCTTGCTCTCAAAAATGACTCCATTTAACTTCATTAACTGTTGTTATAGCAACCACAACCAGCCACTTAATTTTGTCTGACACTGTCACCCAAATTACTTTTTCATTTACAAGTCAAAATGTTGTACTTATAGACAGTGATGCTCTGTAGTTATATTAAAATGATATGACTTTTCTTGATAAGTTGACTTCTGTCATGGAAAATGTGGTTGCAGTGCATGCATGCAGTTTTACTGGACCAGATTGCAGCACTTTTCTGTAAAACTGTTACTTCCCCATTTGCTCACTCCAGTTGCAAAAAGGTGTTCATTACAGATCCCACTTTCAGTCTTTCAGTTAAAAACATTTCATTGCATGTTTAAAATCATCCTTTACTAAATATTAGAGAGCAATCTGCTACACTTTCCACTTTTCCACCAAAAACTGGATTTCTAGACTTTCCCCTCCCAAACTCCTGTGTCCTCTGATGGTTTGTTTTTCTTTTCTTTCTTGTTTCTGCAAAAATTAATCCACCTTACTGACTGGAAAGCTGCCAAATCCCTGCTGTCTACATATTCCACTGAGCAGCAAAGGTTTTCCTCTCCCTGTCAGCATGAACCGATTCAAATTGACTCCAAAGGAGAAATTGATTAGGGTAATGCAGGGCTGCCTGGAGCAGCTTAAGGACCTGCAGAGCAGCGCTTTTGGTTAATTAGATTTGACAAACAGCCCAGCAGGTTGGTGCTATTTGTGCTAAAATGAATATCTCTTCTTATGAACAGTGTGCAGAGAAGTGAGAAGAGAGATAAAGGTGCAGGCAGGAAGAAAAAATTCAATTACGTGAGCTACATGATAACAAATGACTACCGTGGCCTCGAAAATTGTTTCGTCCAGGTTGCAGTTGGAATTTATAATTTGCTGGACAATGGCCATCGATTGCTCATGTGTCATAGCTGTGCTGTTGTTTGTTGTTAAAATGTGTCCACTATATGGCAGGAAAAGTAGTTTGTGACAATATTATCTCCCTCTGTTTTATCCTATGTTGTGTGACGAATCTGGCCGCAGGATTTTCACTGTGAACAAGAAGAAGATGACAAGAAACTAATAATTTACTAAAATAGGAACACAAAAGTTAACTCAAGGTCCACATACTAGCTTTTTCCAGAGCTTTCAATTGTATCTTGAGGTTAAGAATACATATATTTCCTCTGTTGGTGGATTATGTTGCATAAACTCAGCTCTTACTGATATTTATCAGTTTTCTTACTTTGCACAGTGACTTTCTATTGCACATAAAGCCGTCTTGTATCTGATTGTGACACTGCATTATGTGGTGTGTGTGGCTGACAGCGAGCTCAAGTGGATGAAAATTTATCTTACAGTGTATCTGAAATTGAAAGACACATTGATTGCTCATTCATTCCAGTGTTTTATGTCCCAAGTGTCTTAATTTCCTGTCGTAAAGCCTCTTTAATATTGAGGATTACAGTTAATCCACTCTCGGTCTGGATTGTACTGTAGCTATTGACTCATGGTGAAATGGGCTGTGCAGCACGCCTGCTGTGATACACGTCAGTGATTGTCACATGTAAACAAGCAGTGAAGGGCTTGTTATAGTCCATATGCTCTTAAAGCTTAAAGATTTCCCGAGGGAGTGTCTAATTGTCATGCTTTTGAAGGCATAATGGACAGTGGTCAGGGTATGGCTGGAAAGAAAACAGCTTGTTTGCCTGGTTAATATTCATGCCATGGAGTTATGATATCTCTAGTTGAGTGAGAGAGCTCAGTAAATAATAAAAAGCCAGCATGCATTTTGAGTATACAAACATGGCTGAAGTGAGTGTGCATGCATATACATTCATCTTGACTGCTTGGTCGAGTGTGTGCACACTTATTTGGTTCTACATCAAGTTCAAGACACAGGAAACGGCAGCATGTGTTCACTTTCCTCATCCATGTAAGCAGATGCTATCACAGATGAAGTTTTTCTCCTGTGTTTCACTTCAATCAAACCTCAGGTAGTCATGAGTTTATAGAAGTGAGTTTGTTATTGAAAAGTTACTGTTTTGAATCCCTGAACCATCTAGAACAATATGATGAGATGATGTAAATGAGAAGAGGATGTAATTGAATTCTACAACTTCTGCAGGCCAGATGCAAGAGAAGAAAACTGCACGAGAACAAAACTGCACAAATACTTTAAATGACAAAGGCTGCTGTTGTACTGGGCATCTTCTGGGGCTCCTAATACAAGACAAATGTGCAATAGGCGTACACATCCCGATGGATCATGGCTAATGGATCGGATAATTGCATCTACGTAATTTGGGATTATCTGTGACTCTCTGTGCTTAATGTTTCCAGAAACAAAGCCCTACCTCTACCTCAGACTCTGACTTCATATGAATTGACGGCACACACAGAGTGAGACACACAAGGTTCCCTGTACGCATTCAGAGCAACAGTAAAGAGGACAAAGGAGCGAGCGCGGAAGAGATTAGAAAGAAAGGTCAAAGAGTGAGAGGGGAGAGAAAATTAGAAAAGTGAGAGGGAAGAAGGAAACAAGAAAGAAGGTCAGAGCAGCAGGTGAACAAGAAGCAGGGAGGCTTAATGTTAAATGTCATGCTGTCATTAAAGGTTATGTTGTTGGTAAAAAAAAAAAATGTAGCTGTTAAAATAATCATTTCCTCTCTACATTTCCAGGATCCAATATGATGAACTTTAGGCTATGACGTTCCAAGACTACATCAGCACCATGCTCCATGTTTTGGAGGACAACTGCTCCATTCGGTTGACCACATTCTCATTATAGGTCCTGGTTGATGGCCAGCATGGAGGAGAGTAAGCTCATCTTCAGCCTGGACGGCCACGATGAGGGTCCAACTGTAGCTTTTTCCAAAGACAAACCTCAAGACAGGGAGAGCCGAGCTGAACTCAGCCTGGGAATGGATTTGGAACTGAGCCAAAGCCACCGCTCCCAGCCTCTCTTCCTGCCTCACTCCCCCTCCTCTCCAGGATCTTTAGCTGACCTGTCGGCATCATCAGCAGGCCTGCTTGTCACCACCAACCTGGTCAAATCCTCCTCCACAGATCTGGAGCCTAGAGAGAGCAGCTCTCTAAGAGGCAAACCTCTGCTCAGCCTGGTCAAGTCCCTGAGCACGGAGATCTCCCGCCGGGTTGAGCCGGAGGTCAACCTCTCCAAGTCTGACTCTAAGCTGCATTTGCATCCTTGGAAACAGCTTACCCAGCCAAAGATCCCCGAGGCCAGGCCTGAAGCAGGAAGACTGAATGAGAACGATGGCTGGGCATCACCGACATCCACGGGCAGCTTGTCTCCCACTGAGCCCCGGGGCAGCTCGCTGATCGCTGAGCTGGAGGACACGCGGAGGAAGTTTTCTGAGGCCATGCAGGATCCCCTGAGCATGCTGAGTAAGATCATGGGGGACGAAAGCTCCGGCAGCCCCAAGCAGGGCAGGGCTTCTGGTGTGGGAGATTCACCAACCTCCCAAGGAAGCAGTGGAAGAGAGGGGGGCAGTGAAGATGGAGACCTTAAGTACCGGAGGAGACCTGATGGAGAGCAGAGAAGTGTGCGTGACACTCCTCTTAGAAGACTCCAAAAGGGCTCCTTAATAAAATCTTCTGTTTCCCCAGAACATCACAGCAGAGACAGTAATTTGGAGATCCGCACCTATGGAGACATGATTCAGGTGGTGGAGCTCCAGAATGGATCCAGAGGGGCACACCAGCGAACTTTCAAACAGTCTCGGGGCATGATCCCAGGTTCATCATTGCCTCTTCACTGGCTCTTCCCTGTTGGACTTCTAGCTTATGGGTTCTTTGTGCTGCCCCTACCCTCCTATGTGACAGGTCTGTCTGTGGGGGTCGCATGTGGCTTTATTTTGGGGCTGGTGGTAGTGTTCATGTTTGCCCCGCGTCGCTCATCTGCCAGAAGAAACTCTCCTTTCTGCAAGGCCAGGGCCCTGAACATGGATCCACTAGATGGAAAGTGTACAGATCCAGAAATCCTTGAGGTAAACAATGAGCAGAATATAGTATAGAGAAACATATGCATGCATTTACATGTAAGAGCAGCATCAAGCAGGTATGTCTGACTTCTAAGTTGTTCTTTAGTTGAAAAAACTTAATTTTAATTGACATTCAGATTCTTAAAAAAAAGAACCAACACATATCTGCATATGAACATATTGACTCCCACTTTTCTTCAATATGCAGCGAAAACTCTGTTGCTGTTCCCAGGTACTTCCTGTTTTCCTGTTAACAATTTGGCTACATGGAAATTTGGCTCAAGCTCTAATGTGTGTTCTGCAGGATGAGATTAAAATCAAAACAAACAACAACAGCAGCCGTATTAAGCATTGGATAGCAATAAAGATTGCAATCAGCAGTGCTTAATGGATTAGTTCTGAGGTAATTACTGCATAAAAAAATATCCTCGGGCACAGCAGGTTCAGCATTTAAAGAGCAGGTTATTTTGATAATAGCTTTCCCAAAGCACTTATTGACAGCTCTGCTGAGAGAGGGGTTGGCTGCCTCTACAAACGCAGAGTTAGCAGGTTCAGCTGAGGTGATGTTTATGAGGATAGAGGGGTTACTAACAGCAGGCTGTGGGCTTTTTCAAATACACATCCACAGTGTTAAATGAGACAGATATATTCTGCCATGTCTCTTGTTTCCCCTCCTGCTGAGCTGTATTGACACAGTTTGCACTGCTTAATTGGCTTTGTCTTTGCTAGGCTGACATCTTTACTGGTTGCCTTGGTGCACCCAAATATTGCCATCATTATATTTCAATTCTAAAATGGAAATATGAAGTAATTTGTGACTGATGTTCAGAAATATGCAAAACCAAACTGTGTCTGCTGTGGATTGCTGTTTTGATCCTTTTGGATTAAACGCCTTCATAATTTTCCTCCAGGGCTGGATGAATGAGACACAAATCTACGACCCTGAGATGTTTCACCCCTCCATCACGCACTCTGTCTATGTCACCCTGGAGGGCAGCTGGCTGCGCCTGGCATACCCACGTGCCAACATCCCCCGGTGGGCAGCATTCGACGAGATGCCCCATGAGGCCACATTTTTGCGCTCGTGCACCTACCAGCTGGCTAACTGTAAGGTCAGTGTGTCTGCAAAAAAAAATTCTCATTTATGAGTCCCAGGAGAGCAGGCATGTCCCTCAGAGGGGAGGAAAAGAGAGAGGCAAGGTGACCTCTCGCCTGAACTCTTCACTCTCATCTCTCTGCACTCACTTTGTCATCGAACACGGAGGTGAAAGACCCACAGGGATAACGAGTGAAGTGATGATGCTCTGAATAAACATGACCTGGCTTCTATCTGAGATGAAGGCCAGAGTAGCTGCCACTCAGATAATAGAATAAAGTGTACACACAATCTAATCAATGTGAGGAATGTTTTGGCAATGCTGAACAAATTGAATGACTCTCTTTTAGAAAGAAAATATACATTAAAAAAAGATTTTCCTTTATCATACCATTTTGTTAACTTTCATCCCAGGTGTCTCTTGTACCTCCTGGTTTGGCTCGCAAGAGAGTGTGGAACAAGAAATACCCCATCTGCATCACTCTGGCTGAGGGGGAGGTAGGGGAAGAGAGTCTGATCGAAGGGCAGGAGGAGGAAGAAAGAGCAGAGAGACACACTGTACCAGACCACCATCTTCCTGTCATCCTCTATCTGTTTGGCCGCACAGGAAGAGAGAAGGAGGAGTGGTTCCAGCACTTCCTGTCTGCCTCCAGGGCTGGAGCCAGGAGCAGTGTGAGCAGCAAGGAGAATACGGGTAAGAGGATGATTTGGTCCATGCTGATTGGGAGCTGTTGAGCTGCTGCAAATACTGCATATATGGAGCAGAGAGTTATATTTACCAGCTCCTTCTGCTCACTGACTTCCTGTCTGTCATTTCAGACATGCCGTGTGGTGGAGATGCCGTTAAAGAAAGCACAGAGGAGCTGCACGATCTGCTAGGGGCTATGCGAGCTAGAACGCTCTTGGACTACAGCACCTATATGACACAACTGATTGGCTCAGAGAGTTGCAATCCCACACCCAGCCCCTGCCACAGTGATAAAGGAAGCCCCACAACCCACAAAAAGGTCAATGAACAACACTTTTATTTAGTTTTTAGATCTAGCATTGTGTCAACTGGCGGTTGTATGAAAACTTTGAATTGAACATGGCCCTGTCCATTGTGAGCAGCAATCAAGACTTTGTCTCTGCTCTACTTACCCTTTGGATGTCATGCTAATACTCTACATCACTCCTATTGATCAGAGCCAGTCAATATCAGCTACTGTTCCATTGTTCTGCTCTGCACAGACCAACCTTGTTCAGGATGCTGGCTCAGCCGTACAAATCCTTGCTGACCAGACCAAATGTAAAAATGCAGAAATATCAGATGTCACCTGGCTGGTAAGATATTAATAGGAACTGACTGTGGTGCGTCTGCAGCACACCAGACTGAGCCACTAATCCTGGTTTGGGATTGGCCCCCCACAAAGAGACAGTCTGTTGTTATGCTTATGGGAGGTAAGTGCAGAATCAGTATGAGCATGTGGCTTGAGGATAGAATAAGATAGATGTGGTAAAGAAATTGAAGCTTGCACCCCTGAAATAAACATATGACTCCTAATGACTCACTGTGGTTCCATTATGACTCTCTTATTTCCTGCAGATTCACAATGAAGAGCACAGTTCTGGAGGTCAAACTGGAGCTGAGTCAAGTGCAGGGTCAGAGGCAGGGGGGTACTCTGCAGAGGGGCAGCCCACCTGGGTGAACTCCCTGGTGGGCAGGATCTTCTGGGACTTTCTCCGGGAGAAGTACTGGACCGATCAGGTGGCGCACAAGATCCAGAAGAAACTCACCAAGATCAAGGTGAGGTTAATATGAAAATATGGAGTGTAAGTGGGTGGTGTTTTGATATATGCTGTTTTTCGCATGACTCACATAACGATTGATAGGGAGTTTAATTTATTTTTCAAGGCTAGTCAGAAACTGAAGTCCTTGGCTGATAAAACAATTCTTTTCATGTGCACATTCATTTTCACACTATCGCCAACAGGATCATCAGTGTCATAATGACTAATGTGGCTGCTTTAAGAGCAGGCGACAGTGAGTTTACTGCAGGTCAGAGCTCTACAAATTGTGTCACTGAATGATTCGACCTGAACGTCAGCGCTGCTTTGTGCACAAGCTCAAAACACATGACATTAGGCACATCAACACTGCGGATCCCTTCAGTGTGTGTGTGTGTGTGTGTGTGTTTGAGAGTCTGCTGATAATGCACTCCCTCTTTTTCCAAAGGCAGGAGGTGGGAGTGAGTACAGGAGCACTGATGGCACCGCAGCATCCCATTACTCATTTCCTGCTCTCCTCTTTGACACACACCATTCGTTTTACTCCGCTCTCTCCCATCTCTCCTGCGCACACACTAACGCTCACCGTAGGCTTCCCCTAACCCTGACCCAATTTGTTTAAGGTAATTAGCTACCTATACGGAGCTTCTCCTCCTCCTCTCCTTTTGGAGTTTTTATGTGTGGCATGAAAGCAGCATGTTAACTTCTTAAAGGTGCTGTTTATCTCATTGTAGTTGCCGTACTTTATGAATGAGCTGACTCTGGCTGATCTGGACATGGGCACCTGCCTCCCCCAGGTCCTCAGCACCGCCAAACCTACACTGGATCGAAGAGGTACATTTATATTTACTCTTTTTTCTGTTTAGTTTAGTTTTTTCCTTTTTATACCATTACACATGTGGTGGAGTCGCCCGATAAGATTTACCTGACAGTCTCTATCAGAAACACTTCTGCAGTCAGCTTAGGCCATGATCTCATTTGTTTCATTACAGAGTTTGTCATGCCCGCCCTGAAAGCTTTCCATTGTCTCCTACCTAAGCGATTAGCAATCCTCTTAGCCTTGACTAAGCTCAACCAACAATAACATGCCAGAGCTATCCTCTCCTGCTCTAATGTCCCATTTGTAACAACACTGTGCCAGACCAGCTCAAGAAAAGATCCAAAACAAACTCCAGCTTTAGGACAAAGTACATTAAGAAATCTGAAGCATTACCTAGTACCTGTCAGCTCTTTCTGTATCTCTGTCTCCCAGGCCTGTGGTTGGAGCTGGAGCTAGTGTACACAGGCTGCCTTCAGATGACCCTGGAGACTAAGATGAACCTGTGTAAGCTGGGTAAAGAGGGAGAGGATGAAGTTCACAGTGTTCCAGAGACCCCACAAGTAGGGTGAGGCCCATCTCAGTTTCATGTTCCTCAGTGTATGTTCAGAGAAGGTGTGGAGACGGAGGCGTACATGAGGAGGGTCTTAAGAGGCACCTCTGGTATGTTTTTCAGCTCAAAACCCAGGCTGTGTATACTGGCTGATAGTGATGAAGAGTCATCCAGCGCAGGCTCGTCTGATGAAGAGGAAGTCCCTCCTTCTGAGCCCCAGGGGTCTGTGGGAGATAAGAGCACAGTGGTAGCAGCTGATGGGTAAGTTAACACATTTATAGGGCTTTTTCACTGCAAAGATTTTGACTTGTCAAAGCAGGAAGAGCAAAACAGATGTTAGTAATAACATTAATGATAGCTCCTCTCTTTTCAAGCGTGACAGTGAATGCACAATACCAGGCCCCTTAAATGTAACACATATATCCTTAATTTTATTATTTACACCCATGATTTCCTGCTATGACATGGCAAAATGTTGTCAGTGAAAGGGTCTATTTGCTACTACAGGCATCAAATACACCGTGAATCATAAGTCACAAAACTGTTACTGCACTATAATTTCTGAAGTATGTTGCACTTGTGGCCACCTCATATTTGGTGATGTCACAGCAGATCTGTATTTTCCTGCAAAAAAGCAAAAAAGTGAGACATTTTGACTTGTCATAAACAGGTGTAACAACTTATTATTCATTCCTGCGCTGCACTGCATTGCGATAATTGTTGGAATGCAGTGTCGTTAAGGTTATTAGTTCCACCTTCCCATCCCCTGCAATGACAAATCAAAATGTCTGCTGCGAAAATGCTGTTACTTCGGGAAAGGCAAAAGTTTAATTTGCATTTTTCATTTGCACCACAGAAGCTAATGAGAAATATGAGAAAAGAAAGACACTGTTAATGTTCTTGGGGTCATGAATGAATGGGGGCATGGCAGAAACAGTCTGGGAATGACTGATTGACACTAACTCAGATATACGGTAGATTTCAGAAAAACACAGTTGAAACTATTGCTTGGATGTTGACATAAATAGTATTTACAAGCCAAAAAAATAGTAGTAAATACAGTAATTTCCATATGATGTTCACCCTTTGATGGCTGATGGAGAACGCCTGATATGACAACACTAACTGGGGCATGTCCAACCACTTCCAACCTATCTAAAGCACTGGTGCAACTGCAGATCTACCCTTTATATGCTGGCTAAGTGTATAAAGTATAAGAAACTGGATGATACACAATCAACATGCTATTTTAACATCTAAAAGTAACATTTACTTGTAGAAATAGAAAATACTTGCATGTGAAGCACCAGGGCTGCAGTCAGTTTCCCACTCACACTCGTTTTCAAAGTAACATTTCAGCCCTTGTGCTTATTTTTCCCAGGCACACTGGTGGCAGCACAAGCAGGAAGATCCTGAGATTTGTGGACAAAATAGCAAAGTCCAAATACTTTCAGAAGGCCACAGAGAACGAGTACATCAAGAAGAAGATAGCTGAGGTGTCCAACATGCCTCTGATGCTCAGCGTTGAGGTCCTGGAACTCTCTGGAACTCTGGCCATCAATATCCCACCTCCACCTACTGACAGGATATGGTATTGAGTTTCCTTGTCCTCTTTCATGCCGCAGGTTAAATGTGAATTGTTTGCTTTCTATATTTCTTTCTTTGTTTCTCACACGCAGTCTGTCTCTCATTCTGCCCTCTCAGGTACAGTTTCCAAGTGCCTCCCAGGTTAGACCTTCATGTGCGTCCCATGCTCGGGGAGAGGGAGGTCACCTTCACCCATGTCACTGAGTGGATTGAGAAAAAACTGCAGTGTGAGTTCCAGGTGAGTGCATCAATAAATTTATTTACAGGGAAATATTATAAGTTTTTATCATTAAAAACAGTTAAACCTAATGTTTAACCATATTTATCATATATCTTTTCATCAGAAAGTGTTTGTCATGCCCAATATGGATGATTTATATCTGCCCCTGATGACATCTGGCCTGGACAACCCACCTGCATCCTGTCATTCTTCAATCCACTCCTCATCCCACCAGTCCTCCATGGAGTCCCAGGAGTACATGTCAGAGTAATGCCCCCTTGAGGCCTTAGATGGGACATGCATGGTGTAAACATGGCCATTATGCAGCTATTGTCACGAATCATGTAATGGATTCTAAGGCTGCTGCAGCTGGGCTCAGTGTTGATCCTGAGTGTGTTCATTGTAACCAGTGCAGGATGGGATGTGTCTTGGCGGCAGGCTAAGCACCGCAGTGATCTGGATTGTGAGGATGGTGCTAAGGTGCCTCTACTGTGAAGAAAATTGAGCTGTATCTATTCTAGCAGCAATGAGAGGACATTAAAAACCAGCTTTCCAAATGTTTTTCTTCAACATTAACACTGATAAAAGATGAAATACTGAAAACTGGATGTGTTAACTGCACAAAAACAAGGTGTTGTTGATGATTACTGTTTAAAAGAGTTACTGCTTTAACAAACTATCCATCCATCCATTTTCTAAACCTCTTATCATGGTTATGGTCATGTGGGGTTGAACAAACTGAAAAACATGGAGAGTTCTGTTGAACCAATCTACGTTGGTGCATGTTGTTTTGGAACAGTCCAGATGTTCTCGCTTATTTATTTCTGAACAATAAATATCTGTTCAAAAATTGTGTAGCTCTTTTCTTCGAATGAACTTCAACTGCACACATGGACAGTTATTTAAAACTTTATTGTATTATTGCATGAGATTATAATAATTTCTCTCAGGCCTCTTCTGGCACATGCTCGGACAGTGTCTTCAGGGCATCCTTCTTCAGTGGCCCCTGCAGGTAAACCAGAGGTCAAAGGTTAAAATCCACATAGGAGCATTCAGCAGTGATTATGTCAACACAGGAAAAAGAAAAACAGACCCTTATTGTGAGGCGGAAATGCACACTGCAAACACTCATTCTCCTTGTTTCCTGGAATTCAGATTTTTATGGGGACCATTAATGTTCTCACACTCACCATAAAAGCCCTCTTCTCCTGGGCAGTCTGGAAGCGCCCGTAACCAAACTTGGAAGTGGTGTCAATAAACTTGAGCTGAATAGCCTCCTTGGATTTGCGAGATGTGTGCACGAGCAAAGACTGGGTGTAGGAAAACACACAAGATACGCATTTCCTTTCAATTTGAAAATAGCCTACCTGTTCAACTTATAACCTCAGAAAGGTACAATAGTGTAACATCTGAATTCAGACTTTCAAAATCAGACTGTACCTTTCGCAGGGTGAGGACACGTTTCTTAGCCCCGACAACACAGCCTTTCACCATGATAAAATCATTATTCACTTCACCATAGCGTGGGAAGCCTCCCTACAGGGACAATATCAAGAAAAAAAGGGAAAGACATTTGATATCACTTTCTATGAAGCCAATAAGTATAGTGCATTATACATGCAGTACATTCTTAAGGCACTATAACAGATGCCATAACTACACCTTGCATTCATTATGGTTACAGAGGGCAACAGTGTGTCTATAGGAGCTTGTAACTGTTCATGAAAAATTGGTAAAGCAGTTATAAGACTTAACACTGTTATAATACATCATAATACACTATGTAGATGCCAATAATACATTACAGATATTGGCTTCATAGAAAGTGTTATCAGAATTCACATATGCTGGTAGATTTGATTATCCATTTGTTCCTTTCTGTATTGTAAATGACCATATTTTGTCACAGAATAAGGGCAGTACCATGGGGGTAATGGTCTTCTGGGTGGTGTCGTAGTTAGTAGAAGCGTTGTTCCGGATCACCTTTCCATCCTGGATGTGGACACCCTTACCCATACGGTAGATCTGAGGACATAAGGAAATCAAGGAATCAAGGAATGGGAAACCATGATGATTTTGGATTGGATTTGTTGTTAGAACAAGTAACAGCATAAAGTCTTACTGGTGAATCAGCTAACCTTCTTGTTGAGCTCCGTACGGTGGTGATAGCCCTTCTGACCAGCACGTGCTATGGTGTAGTTCACACGAGCAGGATGCCAGGCTCCAATACAGGCCACCTTCCTCAGACCCTTGTGAGTCTTCCTGGGGAGCTTCTTTGTGTGCCAGCGACTTGTCACACCTATCAACCCAAACAGAGCACAAAAGGCTCAAACTGACTGATTGATATGATCTGGTTATAAATTCATTTGTGTTACAACTTGTGGCGCAACTAGCAGGATGTTTCCAACCTTTGAAGCCATGTCCCTTGGTGACACCAATGACATCGATCATCTCATCCTGGTAAAAGACGGAAGAGACGGGCACAGCCTGCTCCAGATGCTCCTTTGCCCAGTCCACCTTGTCTGAGATGCTTCCCCCATTTAGCTGCACCTCCATGATGTGGGCCTTTTTCTGCCTTATGGGCAGCAATCGCATCTGCAAATGGAGAATAAAGACCTGTGAAGCCAGTTGATCTGTAACTGAAAAAAGTGCAAAAATCTAGAAAAGCTTTGTTGTTCAGGGTCACTCAGACTGAAATAATATTCCCCCGACACATCATCGTCCTGTCTTTTTATAATTAGATTTATTAATCAGCACAAGACCATGTTTGAACTCTCAGTCATAACATCAGACAACTAAAAACAAGACGTTTTGATCTTAATGCCACTGCTGAAGCTGAAACCTGCACAGAGAAAAGGCTGATCTTAGCAACACCATCAAGAGTGATCTTGGCTCATCTTCATATTGTTCACTGCCAACATAAAGGTTTTCACTTGGCAAAGTCTGGATCAGCAGCCAGGTTCTGCCCTGAAAATTATTTTTAAACTGCTATTTGAAACGCTGCTCTCCTCTGCTCCCCCACAGACAGACAGTGTTGGGACCAGACTTGTTTTACTCTTGGCAGTCGAGTGATCGGGGATGTGGCAACACTTATTTCCATTGCATGTGGTCAGGTGGATAACTCTGGAACCTCTGCCCTTTTGCAGGGGTGGATTCAAGAGAAGGAGAGAATAGCAGTCAATCATTAGACTAACCAATGCAGTCTGACTGACATGAGAGGAGACAGGAGTGAAAGATGGCTTGTGCTTTAAGTTTATAGTGTAAATGTTTGGGGTATAAATTTTATGCAGTTTGTCACTCTGAACAGTGTTGCACCGGTATGAAGAAAAACTGGCTTACTTGGGAGTGAACAATAACCCTGATGACTGAACAGTATTTCTTCATCATAGCAAAATCCTTGTCCAGCTGTTTTTTTCCTGTCTCCTCCTGCCACTTCTTACTGTACTTGGTGAAGGCCTTCTTCTTGCTCTTGTACCTGTAACATAGAAAGACACATAATTAGAAACAACAGTACAAGTGAGCATCAAGTGTTTGGTGAATTGACTTTCCCTTACATGGGATATACAAGGTGTATAATCACACACACACCAGTTTTTGTAAAATCTACGCTTGCACTCGTCACTGAGATGCTCGGCAAAGATGGTCTTAAAGGAACGAAAGCCTTGCAAAGTCTTGATATATCCCACGACCCCCATCACAATGATCGGGGGAGTCTCAATGATGGTGACTGCCTCTACCTCCTCTCGCTTTGATTGCTCTGTGGGGAAAATATAGAAAATTATGATTTATTAGCAGGTATTTTAGTAACAGCATAAATATGTCCCATTATGTGTTATATAGTATTTCAAACCAGTGCAGAAGCTGTACATTTGTACAGAACCCAGTAGATTAACATCCAACACCTGACCTTATAAGACCCCCACCCTTCATCCTCTCTAGTCATCCTGTCTAAACAGAACTGAGTAAGCATCACTCAGTAAATATTTTTCCTCAAGCCTCCCATGCAACCATGATGCTGAGTCCAGTCGTAGGCTACTTACTGAGGCCAGTGCGGTGCACCTCTCTGATGGTTTGGGTCATGCCAGCTTTGTATCCAAAGAAGGCAGTGAGGTGTACAGGTTTGCTGGGGTCATCTTTGGGCCATGTGCGCACCTTACCCCTATGCATCTTGCTGCACTTGTGTGGCAGGAACCCCATGTGTCCATGGCGGGGGGCATGGAATTTGCGATGAGACTGGAGAGGACATGACCCCCAGAAAATCAACACATATTAACAAGCAACTCAGATGACCCAGTGAGAAATGTAACCCAGAAATCAGATATACAATAATTGTTACAATAATGCCACAGGAGCTTTCCCTGATAAAACTCCTGATAGATAACATATGGCATAAACACACTGTAGGTATACAGGATGAACAAACCAAGAAATAAATAGTCCAAATAGTGAAGAAAACAGAGGGTGAGACGCTGCATCAAAAAGTAGTCGCCATTTCAGTATTCCACGCGGTCCCCTCAAAGACAGCCATCACAAGATAACTTTTCAAAACACTTCATCCATCCTAATAAATCCAAACAGCCAAACAAACTCATAAATCACACACACATGCCCACATGTCGAAGACAAAGACAGATGAAACTGCACATAATAGCATAAAAAGAACCAAAAAGAGTGGGAGGACTGACCATGGCTGTGCACACTGACCAGGCGAGGGGTAGAAAGAGAGAGAGAATAGTGCTGATGTAAGGGTCATACATAAGATGATACAAAGTGTAAGGGCTCTAATTTGGTGTTTGGCCCAGCTGAGGAGCCGTATTCTCTTTCAAACAAGGCAATCTCTGCCAAGTTATGACAGGAGAAGATAGGAGGAGGGAAGAGGCAGGACTCAGAGGTCTAAGGTGGTGGGAAGCCCAGTGGACAGGAACCATATAACCAAGAAAGGAGTTGAGAGAGAGAGATAGGAAGAAGAAAGTTTTCATTGTCGTGTGGCCAACGTTCACCTGGTCTGCTTTAAGGTTGATATAGCATCTTCTCTTATTTTAAAGAGCAGTAATATTGCAGCCAGCAGTTGGGAACTCAGTGTAGGTGATTGATTGTTGATTAATTACATTCAGATAGATACAAATAAATTTACATATATATACAGCAGGCCACATAACATTGGACAGAAAGTTTTCCTGCAATGGAGTGTCCTGCAACAGTTTGGGGTTCAGTATCTTTGATGCTTTAAAAGGCGAACAAGACAAATGTGGCCACTGTTTACTCACCATCACACGTCTGAGGCATTCATCTATGTCCTAGCAAACCTGCACTGTCAAATATGAGATCAATTATAAACTCCTTTTTAAGTTCTTTTTAAGTATGGGCCTCATGCATAAATCTTGTTTCTTATACAAAACTTTGCATTTTCAGTGAAAAAAATAGATAAAATTTAGCAATTTTAAATGCTCAATTTTGATGCCTAATACCAAAAATGTGTGAAAAAAGTGCCAAAATGTATCACTATGCAGTAGTTGTTAGCTCTGCAGCACCACCTAATGTATTTTCATGGTACAACAGCTCCACCTGTAACCTTTAAACTTCGACCTTCCTGTTTTAAAAATACTGTAATTGGGCTTGTGCTACGTTTCTCGTCAAGCATGATATTTGTACCCAATAATAACTGTAGAATAATAAAAATAAAGAGTATATTGATAACATTAAAGTTTTTGTTGACCTCTACTTCGCCATTGTGTTGTGTCTTCTACGCATGCGCCACCTCGAAAGGAGAGCTGTCGAGGTCGAATTGTAGGATTTTTCTAGTCTTGGTCAAATTAGGGCAGAATAATGCCTGCAGACTATGATAAAGGAGCATATCCGGAGCCTCCTCGGCAGACTCCGGCTGTGGACAAACAGACAGCACTGCCAAACCCAGCCCTGATTTTGTCTAAACTCTTCTATTACTCCGTGGACCTGCCTGTCACCACATTTAGAGGTAACCGAAGCTAACTGAGCTAGCTAGCACAACAACACCGCTATCAGGAGCTGAGGGTGTAGTGTGGACATATAATGGGCATATTTAGATATTTTAACGATGCTGTCACCGTTGCTGCCTTGCAAAATATTACACCAATTTAGTTATAAGGCTCTGCTTCGTGGAAATATTGCGAGGTATACGCTTTTAGCGAGCTAGGCTAGCTAGCGTCATACATTCAGCTTTGCCTAGGTTTTGCTAAGTTGTGATCTGAACTGTGTTTTCTCCCGTTATTTTCCAGATGTTGTTGACAGCATTCGGGGTAACAACAAGTCTGTCTACTACCACCAGAAGTTCCGCCGTGTCCCTGACCTGACGGAGTGCCAGGAGGGAGATTACCTCTGCTACTATGAAGCAGAGATGCAGTGGAGGAGAGACTAGTAAGTGACTGGCCAAGCACAGATCTAGTTAAGATGAGATTTATTCATCATGATGGACATTCTGTGTGCCAGATATACCCAGTAGGCTCTACAGTTAAATATATATAGTATATACACAGTATACTACTTATACAAGCATATGTAAATGAAATATAGACACACAAACACGATGCTCAAGTTAGCTTCAAATTATGGGTTAAGGGAAACATAAATAATGATATTTAGCGAGCAATTCTCTGTTTTTTCACCACTTCCGCTATGAAAGAGTGTTAGACACTGATATTTCTCCATCCAGAACACATTAGATCAGGTCCAGATCAAAAACCACTGTAATTTAGACTAGTCAAATCCTAATAATAATAATAATAATAATAATAATAATAATAATAATAATAATAATCTAGTCCAGATTTGATGAGTATAGTGGTTTTTCATCTGGATCTGGTCTAACGTGGTCTGTATGAAGAGACGTCAGTGAAATTGCCCTTGTTTATGTTTTTATAGGCAAAACAAAGGTGTCAAAAATCTGAAAGTGGGTTTAAATAGCGTTAAGGCTTCCGCTACAATGTCTAACACTCTTTCATTGTGTAAGTGGTGAAAAACGGAGATTATTTATGTTTCCCTTAATTTTCCCCTCAACCACGAATCAGAAGTTAACTTCAGCATCAGGCACAGGCTGGGTTACCAATCATGCAAAGTGGCAACTGTCCATGGGGCCTCAGACCCTCAAGTGCCTCAAAAGCTGCAAATAAACTAGCACAAAAAGTAAGGAAATTTGTGTTTGGTAGATTATTTCTTTGTTGTAACAATGCTTCTTAGCAATAAATCTAATACCGTTGGAAAGCCTGTTTATTTCCCTTTTAAATGGTGCCACATTTGTAAGGAACATGCATTTGTGGGATGAGCAGCAGAGCTGAGTATGTGGGTTGCACCCCTCATACTGGTCACCAGCCTGGTCACACACTGCCGGAGTAACTTGGAGGTCAAGACTAGCCTCCTGTGCCTCCGACATTTGGTAAATGTTTGGGGAAGGCCTGTTCCTATTTCAACATAACAAGGCCCCTGTACACAAAGGTCTAGAAGATACATTACTTTCTGAGGTTGGTGTGGAAGAATTTTACTGGCCTGCACAGAGCTCAGACCTCCACTTCATCCCACACGTTAGAAAATAAATTGAAACACTGACTGCAAGCCAGGTCTGATCACTCAACATGGCAATGGAAGCAAATCCCTGCTCCTGTGGAAAGCCTTTTCTGAAGAGTGGAGATTATAGCAGCTGATTAGAGCCCATAACTTTGGAATAAGTTCATGAAGTGTCTTATTCAGGCCCTTTTAATTATGAGAAACATTTGAGTATAAAAATATTTACATTATAAGGACAGTATAGTAGTTGTAGGTGCATCTGCCTGACCAGTGGTAGGCTGATGTGGCCTAGGAAGGATGTCCTTTTTAAGCCATTAACACAAGCAGGCATCCAAGTCAGCTCTGGAGACATTATTGTTCTTGCAGCCTCGCTGTAGAATGTGAATTTCTCCTTATACTGTGTTGTTGTATCTTGATTCCTCAGTAAAGTGGACCAGGAGATTGTGAAGGTGGTCCAGGAGCGTCTGAGGGCTTGCCAGCAGAGGGAAGGATCCAGCTACGAGCAGAACTGTGCAAGGGAAATACAGCAGTTCAACGAGTCAACAAAGAACTTCCAGTCACGCTGTGAGTACTGTTCAATAGATTAGTTTGAGAATGTGTGGTGTGATGGAAAAGAAAGGTGTAAGCTTTATATTATTGTTGTTGTCATGCTTCACATTGCTGACTAAATGCAGAATTTCCTGCTTCAGTTTTTATGTAATTGGAAATAAGATCATAATGGGCATTTTGCACACATTTTATAGACTTAACGCTGAATTGAAAGATTAATCGATAATGAAAATAATTGCAGCCCAATCTTGTTTTATGAACACGTTTTATGCTTTACTCATTGACACTTTCAAATTTAGCTCGACTACCACTAGATGTGTTTTAATGTACGATCTGCTGTTTTCTAGATGGGGACCTGGGAGCGTACGCCAGCGGGAGGAAATGTCTAATGAAGCAAAAAGAGAGGATGATGGCAGCTCAGGCCCAGAATGCTTAAAAACAGTTCTCTATCTGTCCTGTGTAATACTTGTAAAATAAAGTTTATGTGAGAAACCAGATGTTAGCGTCTTTTCACCCTGTCTTAAAAGTGACATCTGCAACAGTGCATGTATAATTGTGACTTTCCAACAATTAACTTTTACTGGGACTTGCAAACAACCACATAATATAGGGGGGTGAACAATTTTCATTTCAATGCATCAGCTCATCTGCTCATCACACCCTCAGTAGAACTTGATATGATATTGAGGCAATTTCTCTATCAGACTTTGTCACACTGTTTATATAGTGATATGTTTCCCTTTAAAAAAGTAGGACTGATTTATGAAAATATTTTTGCATCCATGTAAGGAAGTTCGTTCATTTGCTAGATGGCTAAATATACCTGTCTGTGTCCACTATGAATTTCAAATTGATTTTTTCAAAATTATAACGGTGATTAAAGTTACATACAGCAGATCCTTAAGAGTACCAATACAGCAATGTAAAAATACTCCATACAGGTAGAAGTCCTGCATGAAACAAACTACTTAGGTACATAAGTATTAGCAGCATAATGTACTTAAAAATAGTAAAAGAATGTTTGGTCCCTCTGACTGATATTATATATGACATTAGATTTTTAATACTGAAGCATCAGTGTGTAAGCAGCATGTTACTG
The DNA here is from genome assembly GCF_910596095.1 of Thunnus maccoyii. Taxonomy (NCBI): domain Eukaryota; kingdom Metazoa; phylum Chordata; class Actinopteri; order Scombriformes; family Scombridae; genus Thunnus; species Thunnus maccoyii. The sequence continues at coordinate 14,242,361 of NC_056550.1, read as the reverse complement.
TTGTAGCTGCTGAAATATTGGATCATTTAATGAAACTAGACCATGTGAGAAGTGGAAAAAACACCATTTGGCGGAGCTGTTAACAACTTAAAAGACATCTGAAATGTGACACCGACTACACACTGCTTTTTGTAAGACGTCAAAAGCCAAAAAAGTTGGAAACCACTGGTTTCATCTTTAACAATGTGTTGTATTTTAAAAAACTTGTTATATTATTCATTGCATAAAGCTGTCAAATGTAGTGGAGAGTAGAAAGTACAATATTTCCCTCTGAAATGTAGTAATGCAAGTATAAAGTGCATAAAATTGAAATACTGTAGTAGAGGTACCTCAAGATTTTACATTTATACCATAATGTGGATTCCTGATGCAAAACTAGTCTATGTAAGGAGCTTATTAATACACGCGTTCTGTCAAGAGTTCAGCACAAGTAACAAGACCATACACATTAAATTTATGTTTCCAGATTGTTTATTTCAACAATTCCACTGTACAAAAAGTTTAGGAGGAAGCTGCCTGGACTGCCTGGCCTCTCTGCACAGACACCCTGGTGTGAGTCTTGGCCAGATGGTCAGTGAACTCCTGAAACAAGATAGAAAGCCTGTTAATACACAACTTCACCTACATCTTAAAACATTCTAGTAACAAATTGGTCTGATGCTTGTGCTGACCTGGTAGGGAGACTTTGTGAAGACGGTCTCCTTCCAGAGATCAGGGGTCAGGTAGCTGTAAGTCTTGGAGATGGCATCAAAGGTGGCCTTAGCTGGGGAAGGAACAAAAAGTAGATGATTAAGATGGAGCTCCATGTTTTGACAATGTAGCATCTTGTATGGAAAATATACAAATGTTGAGCACTAAAAAGGGGAACAGAAGAGACTATTAAAAAAGTCTTTCTGCCGTGCATTATAATACTCGTTTATTTCTCTCCTGATAACGACAACTACACCACTGCAGAGGTGAAGCTGAGCAGAGCTAGGAGAAAACCAGAAACATACAGCTTTAGACACATAACCATCAGCTGAATCTTACCAAAGTTGCCGAGGGTGGCAGTGCAGCCTCTTGCGGAGGTGTAACAATCGTCGATACCGGCCATCATGAGCAGCTTCTTGGGCACAGGAGCGGACACAATGCCGGTACCACGGGGCGCAGGGATGAGACGCACCAGGACAGAGCCGCAGCGTCCAGTCACCTTGCAGGGCACGGTGTGGGGCTTACCGATCTTGTTACCCCAGTAACCTCTCCTGACAGGGACGATGGACAGCTTGGCCAGGATGATGGCTCCACGGATGGCTGTGGCCACCTCTTTGGAGCACTTCACACCCAGACCGACGTGGCCGTTGTAGTCACCAATGGCGACAAAGGCCTGTAAAAAAAACAAACAACCCAGAGGCAAACAATGTCACATCTGGACTACTCGCACTATATTAAAAAAAAAAAAAAAAAAACAAAACACTGATAACAAGCCGCCTGTACTACAGAGTTGTCCCTTAAACGCACCTTGAACCTGGTGCGCTGACCGGCCCTGGTCTGCTTCTGGACGGGCATGATCTTAAGCACCTCATCCTTCAGACCAGAACCCAAGAAGAAGTCGATGATCTCAGACTCCTGCAGAAAAACAAAAGATTTCAGCATTAGATTATGACTTGTTGCAGTTGCCAAAGGAATAAATCTACCCTAGTATAGTGTTGCATTCTTCCAGATAGTGTTAATACATCAGTTTTGAGTCACTCTGATCATAACAGAATTGCAGTTTTTTTTCCTACACCAAGTCCTCAAGTGAGGGGTCTATACAGACAGATGAAGCGACCCTAAATCAAAGTGTTGTTGCACAATCATACAAATGCCAACACTGTTACATAACATGCATGCTAGGTAGTTTTCTAACATACTAACCCTAGTGTTTGCCTCCCATGTATTATCACATAGCCAAGCATCTGTTTTTCTGAAAGATAAAATCACTGATAACCTAGAGGTAGTTGTAATCATCTATGAAGTTTCTTTACATTATTCTGTGTTAAGTACACAACATGTTCATATTTTTCTTATGTTACATAAAACAAGCGACAACAATCAAAACAACTGGGATATACCAAGTCAGAATTATCTCTCAGAGGAACAGATGCTTAACTGAGGTATTCATCAACCACTTATGTGCAATACACTTATCTACATATGTGCAATATAATGTATATTTCTCGAATTTTATTAAATTTCTCTCTCATATATTCTAATTGGAACTAGAGGTCAAAGAAGCCAAATATCGTTGCTTTTAATGTTGCCATCTGCCATGTTGCTGTGCATGTGACAATAAAAGCTCTTGAATCTCTCATATTTAATATAATAATACACATTTACAGGCACTAACTGAGACAAACAATATACAAAATAGTGACAGTAAACCCCTTCAAACTAAGTGGACCATTATGGGGAGAAAACTAACACTTCTTAGCAGCAGGCCTCCCTTTACTCCTCTTTCAGCACTAAAACATGTAATAGTAAACAGTCCATCTGTCATGCATGTGACACAATGCTCACCTTGATGGGCAGAGAGTACAGGTAGATCTCCTCCAGGGACTTGATCTTCATGTCCTTAACAAGGCGGCCCAGCTTGGTGACTGGCACCCACTAAAAGAGAAGGACCACCACCGTTATACAACACTAACGGGTATTCTCTTAGAATATTTACCTGCCGTTACAAACTAATTTCACCAATTAATTGATACTGTAGACTCTTCAGAAAGAAACTTCAGTTACCTCCTTGTCCTCGGACTTGCCGCCCCGGGCACCACGGCCCCTGCCACGGCCTCTGCCGCGTCCACGGCCCCGGCCGCCGCGGCCACCTGCGCCAAAACCTCCGCGAAAACCTCCTCTACCACCGGCGTCGTCCGCCATTTGCTGCAGAACAAAACAAAGATCATAGTTAATATATATTTTGACCGCTAAAGCAACAGAGCGCCTAAATTATATTCTGTCATTTATCGCAGAACACGAGCACCGCCGCCATATTCAACACTGAACACATATCTTCAAAAAGTCAAAATATCTCAAATTCTGCTTCACTACGCTAATAAATGCCGTCAGTATCTTAATATAATATGTTCTTGTGTAGTTTTATAGCAAACATTAATGTGTTTGGCAGGACGATGCGTGAGATAAACGCGGATTTTGACTAGAATGAACAATTCATCGGTCCACTTACGTGATCGTTATAACAGGAAGAAGACCCGAGAGAAGTCTCGCCGGGTTTTATCCTTAGGAATCATCGCGATATTTCCTCCACGAGAAAACGCGCTGACTGCTGCCCACTAGCGACAGGTTTTTTCATCACTGACCAAAAGGTATGATTAAAAACATTCATAAAAAAAGCATTTATTGCTATTCAGTTTCATTTAATTGATACCACGCTGTTTTATTTCCAACATGTCTTATCTGTTTCATTGCTACTGTTGTTTTATTGTTTTATTACAATTATTTTAATCTCATACTAGAGCTATTTTATTCTCTTTTATTTTAAATGTCTTATTGTACTGCTTAATTGTAGTATTTTAATGTTTTAATGATGTAAAGCACCTTGTAACTTTGCTGTATAAAGTTTATTATTATTTATTTATAATATATCAGTTGATAAGAAAGTGTATTATTATTATTATATTATTATATTGCTAACATTAGTAGACATGAATACCCTTTTTATAAAGGAGGAAAAGTGCAGGTGAGTTTTGCATTACTGTGTTGATCAGCATCCTTCATCACTTGTCAACAAGCACAGTCTCCACTCTCCTCTTAAATGATGAATGAAAACAACCTACAGTGTAATGTTATATACTTTATTTACAAAATAGATGAAACAACAGCACAAAATTGGAAGGTGTGTCCAAACTTTCGACTGTTACCGTACCTACCTACATCTTCAAACACACACCTTCAAAGAAATGAACACGTGCAGAAATTATACACAGCAGTAGCCAACCAGCAGCAGCAACTAACTTGTCCCTCAGCAGTTGCTGTTGTTGCTACTTGGAGTCCCACCGGAGCTGCCGCTGCTCTCTCCGGCGTCCTCCTCCTCCACCTCGTGCAGGTCGTCCATCACCTCCAGGCTCTCACAGATCAGCCCTATCTGTCTCTTCATGTGGGCCATGGTGCTCTGCATCCTCCTCATCTTCCTCTGCAGGGCAGTGGCGATGGCCCTGTGGTTCCTCTGCCTGGCTTCGTACTCCTGCCTCAGCTGCTTGTAGCAGTTGTGTTGAGCCTCGGTGCGGTGGGAGAGTATCGTGCCACAACCCATGTGGCAGGGCTGGCGCCAGTGGTCACAGTGGCGTGCGTGGGTGTCCAGGTCCCTGCGGAGGAGCTGTGCGCGACAGCCCTGGTACGGGCAGGGGATGAGCTCGTACAGACAGCTCATGCTGTGGCAGTACTGCTCTGAGAGGGGGAAGGTCTCTGCACAACCACGGATCTCATTCTTACACTAAGAAGAGACCACACAAACTAATCAATAGCTAGAAAAAGACATTAATCACATAAATGCTTACAGAATTAGAGAATTCACTCAATCTTTCTTAACTACAAGTACTGTTTGAAGACTGTTATTATCAAACAGATGTGATATTACTGGTGTTGAGAACAACTTAGGCAAAATTAGTTACTGAACAGATGACTGTTGCTTAGAGCTTAAATGATAAGTCAATTAACTGATTAGTTGGTTGACAGAGGTTAATCAACAATCATTCTGACAAGCTATTTCGGGTTTTGGACTATTAGTCATTGTGAAAGGTCACTCCTCTACCTTTTCACTGGGTCTTTGCTCCCAACATTACTAGTGTTTTTTTTTTTTTTTAGAGTTTTGTGATGGTAGGGCAGATTGTCTGCTTAATCAGTGATAGTGACAAGTGTATCATTAGCCGCACTAAGCAGTGAGTCTCTGGGCTCTGTCAAGTTGAGGTCAGAAGCATAAAACTGTTCTTTAGTAAATGACATTCTGTATAATAATAATATAATCTGTCAGCAGTAAAAGAGAAATTCTACATCAATGTTCTACGTGTTTTGAAAGCTTTGTATCAGTCTAGCTCACCCTGTGGTAACCTCAGTAGATGGTATGTTTTAGTTAGGTGAGGCTGAGAAGGTACAAGACCAAACACTGGTAGCAGCTTGATGTGAGGCTGCAGATTATATGTTTGTTCTTTGCTTCAGCTTAGTTTAGGTTCATTTTTGCCTCTGTTTCATCAATATTTTTGTCAATAAATATCACTATTTCTTGCATATACTCCTGCCTGCCGGCCTGCTCAATTAACATCCCTTTAAAAGTTTCCAGTGCCAAATAACATCTTCTTTATATGGGGCAGCAGCACTACAGTCAGACAAAACAAGACAATTATAGACTCTCAGAACTAGCGATGGACATTTTCCATTATTTTATGACACTGAAAAGATTGAATGATTAATCAGTTGACTAAAAAATATTCAGTAGATTAATTGATAATGAAAATAATCATTAGTTGAGGTTACAGACAGTCACCATTTAAGGGCCAAAGTGACATCTTGACTGTAACCTTTACAATATGATATGAATAGATATGAATATGCCCTGTATCAACACGTTGACATGGCCTGATAAAATCTACAATAAGCCACTGGGCAACCTGTATATATACAGCCACTTAATTATAATAATAAGAGATGTCATGATAACTACAAACGTGTACAAATGTGTACAGATTCAACTCTCCTCCTATTCTCAGTTTCCTACCTTGATCTTCATGCGTCCAATAGATTTGCTCAGCTTGAACATGACAAAGATCAAGCTTGGGTTCACTGGCTTTCTACAGCAGGGGCAGGTCTCCTGTCTGAAGAGGATAAATGATGTTGATGTTCTACTGTATAGACTAGATATTAATAACAATCCAATACTGTACTTTTTTTTTTTTTTTACAATGTCCAGTGGTATTGATCCATGTTCAGTACCTCTTCAGCCACTGTAGGATGCATTTCTTGCAGAAGATGTGGTGGCATGCAGCTCTTACTGGACACCTGAGGACCCCCTGGCAAATGGTGCAGATCAGATCGTAGTCTGGAGTGTCCACAAACAGCTCCACATCATAGCCCCCGCTCTGTGTTGACACCTCTGGGTCCGCCTGGATGTGGCCAATATAACACTACTTCATTCAGGCTCATCATAATACACACTTATAATGTATTTCAGGGAGATATTGGGGGTCAGACCTGAGTAGACGGACATATTGTGACACTTAATGCAACAACAGGTAAATCAACGGGTAAATATTCTTTCAACAGCTGTAAACCACGACTCTACAGCTGCCTACAAGCATCCATAGTGTTTCCAACATAAAGGCAGGAGATGACAAAACAGAATTGTTCTGGAAAGTCATATGACTGATCACATGATTAAAGAAAACAGCCACAATCCTTCTGTTTGTATTCTTTTTCTTCAGAAAATAAGATGAGATCACTTTAAAATACTTGGAAGCACATCAAATTGGCCAAGAGTTACTTAATTGTCATTGTTAGTTAATTCAAATATTGAATAAAAAGTACCACGATATACAGTAGCTACATACAAGACTATAGCCTCTACAATTTAAGCTTCGAAAAACAAAAATCACGTCAAGTTCCCATAAAGCCTAAAATATGTAGACTACGTGTAAAAGTTTCAAGTATCTGTCAATAGATGTGAGACATAAAACCTAGATTACAAAAATAAACAGAAGTTGTCTGCTACTCACCATGATAATCCCCTTCCCTCACCGTGTTTCCATTCCCGGTGCTGCTTTACTCCATATCGGTCCCCTCACATGTCACACACAGAACACACACCCGCGTTATCAATGCAACACACACATGAACATTCCTGACAAAACATGAAGGAGGGTTCGTGTGTGTGTGTTTGTGGGTGTGTGTGTGTGTGTGTGCGGACAAATGACAACAGTAAATTATATAAACGAAGGGAGATAATGGCTCTCATGAAGCGCGTCCTTTCCCTGCTGTTCTAGCATCAAAGCACAGCCTCCACATGTCAAACAGGAGCTTCTTTTTTTAACATGAATAGCTCAGCAGCGTTTATTGTTTTGAGCCACAGTGACGAATTGTATGACCACAGAACATGCACGCATTTTAATTTTAAATTTGATTTTCCACAAACTCTCAGTTTATATGATTTATGATATGAAAATCGATCTAATTAGGCTCAATATTGACAATAGAAATTAGATTTTTTCAACGTTGTGAGCAAAAAACCACTTGGCCAATCACAGCTCCGTGCGCTCGGATGACGTACAAAGTGCGCGACTCTTCCTATCAACATGCGGGATGGATGTGTTGACTGTAGCCAACGTGCGAAGTGAGAAATAAGTCATTTACACCACTGTAATAGCCGAAATATCCCGGGGTTGGCATTTTTATCGCGAGCAAGATGGCAAATACAAATCTTCAGTTCAAAACAAAGTAAGTTTTCGTTGCACCGCACGTGCAGGTTGTTGGCTGGCTAACACAAGCTAAGCTACATGTGTTTTTACTGTCATTTAAAGTAGCCACGACTTACCCTCCTATTTCCGTTATTTTCCCACAGTTATGATGTTTCTAGCAAGATTGAGCCTTTTTATAAAGGAGGAAAAGTACAGGTGAGTTTTGTGCTTTGTGTTTTGTGTCTCAAGTGTCTCTATGTTGCTGACATTAGTGTGTATTACCTGGTGGACCAACCTAAATCATCTCAAAGAGGCACTGTGCTGATTTAGCATTGAACTTCCAGAAAGTTTGGGGACTTGTGAGGGACAGATTTTTTCAAGAGTGGTCAAAGTGATGCAGCAGAGGCTGAGATATCCTGACTTTTTAGTCGCTGGTCCAAGACAAGCTCCAAAAACACTGGATCCTAAATTTCCCCTGATGCAACTCAACATTACTTGTATCATTAAACTTTCCTTGCTTGATAAATGTCCATGCCATTCAAACTCCACACCCTCAATCTGTGATCCATGATTTATTTTATAAAAGCATATCAGGCTGCAACTAATCATTATTTTTATTAGCAATTAATCTTGTGATTATTATCGTTTGGTCTGTGAAATGTTAAGAAATAGTGGAAAATATGCCAGTTACCATTTCTTAGAGCCTACAGTGATGCTTTTGATTTTCTTGTTTTGTCCAACCAACAGTCCTGAATCTTAAGATATTAAATTGACAGTTATATACGTTGAGGAAAAACAGCACAATTAATTGTTTATCAAAATAGTTGCTGATTATTGATTAATTGTTGCATCTATAAAGGTGTAGTATCCTAAGCTCAAGACAATGATTTTGATGACATTATAATGACATTACACTGATTATTTTCTCAAGATCTTAATACACTCCAGAATCAATGGGACAGTGGACTTTCATGTGGTTCTGTTTATATAACATTGTGCGTGTGCACAGGTAGACATGTTCACATGTATTCAGTTTATATGCTCAGTCTGGGCAGTCATACATTTTGAGATTCACACTGCAGATAGCAGAATTTACATCACATAGACATTGAAAGCATAATTTGAGTTTTAGACAAAGCTCATTACACAACTCTTCACGATTTAAATAGTTTCCGCGTGACTAGTGAACTGACTTTGATGTGTAAAATCAGCACACTGCCTCTTTAGTTTTTGATTAACCTGTTGTTTTTCAGATCAGCAAAGATGAGAAGTACATTTTTTGCACCTGTGCATCCCGTGTCAATGTTTTGGAGATCAGCACAGGAAAGATCGTCCACAGCATTGAACACGTGAGTCCAGAACCATTTCATGCATTTTGTACATGTTTATTTATCTTTAGAGCCTTTTTATCATATCTGCCCATACTGTGATTGCAGGATGATCAAGAGGACATCACATCATTCGCACTCAGCTGTGATGATGAGGTAAGCAAACACCTGAATCGCCTGATTACCTCACACAAACAAACGTCATGGTGTAAACATTTTTAATATCAGCATGTAGAATATTCATTATGTCTCTGTGTCTCTCTACAGCTGCTGGTAACAGCAAGCAGGGCCCTGCTGCTGAAGCAGTGGGACTGGAAGCAAGCTCAGTGTACGCGCTCCTGGAGGGCCATTCACACTGTGCCAGTAGCCAGCATGACCTTTGACTCCACCTCCACGCTCCTGGCCACAGGTCAGCCAGCACACAACTAATGACAATCAGTTTAGACTTTCATGGCGCTTGTTTCTGTGTGATTCTGCTACATGGACATTACACAGTTTGCAGAGTTTGTCTTCTTGTTGTTTTGCAGGTGGCTGTGACGGCACTATAAAGCTTTGGGATGTGGTGAAGCAGTACTGCACCCACAACCTTAAAGGGTCATCCGGTGTTGTGCAGTAAGTCAAGATATCTATGAACTAGAAATGCTGTGAATAATGTGCATGTACAGAAGCTGTTTTTTGGTTTAACTAAATTACACTACTACACTACAATCAGCCAAGGGATAAGATTAGTGAGTCACTCCTGGACAGGCCGGGGTATTGTTTGCATATACAATACTTGAGTTAATATAATAATGATAATAATAAACTTTGTTTATGTAGCTCCTCTCATACACAAAATGCTGCTAAAAGTGCTTAACAGATTAAATAAAGAAAATCAGTGACTGTTTAAATTGGTAAAACATTAAGATATATTTTAAAAGAGGAAAGAAGTACAATAGTAAACTATTAAAAATATAAGTAAAACAGTAGTGTGTGTGTTTGTATAACAACAATTATCATTACCATAACCACTTACACCGTTACCATCTTAATAATTGTGATCCTGTAAGATTGAGCAGTAGTGTATAAAATCAAGAAATGGCAGTGAACTGGTAAAAATAGTTTCTAGATAAAAGCACTTTTTTATTTAGTTTAAAATTGGATAAAATTTAATTTTAAATCAGGAACTATATGATCAAAGAACAGATAGATTACGTATCTGTCCAGACATTCGATGCCTTTGTTATGGACACGTTGTTGTCTGTATTAAAAAAAGTATTAAGGTTTGATACCCAGTCCTATTCCTGCAGCCTTATTGAGCTGAAGAAACAACTGAGTGTTTCATGAACAGAGCTGCTCTAATTCAACCAGTGTAACAGGTTTACAGTCAGTTTGAATGTCACAGGTGCTGCCATGTTGCAGGACATTTCCAGAATACACCAGGATTGCACATACAATGGCCTTTATTTCAAATAAGACAGTAGATTAATCATACATATTTATTAGTCACCATCAAACACATTATAGTCTCTATATAGTACATTGAACAACCAGATGGAGGGCATGAAGGATATGAGAGAATGGCTTTTGGTTGAATTTGGCATGATCAGAGGATTTGTAATAAATCTGTAACATATGTAAAATAATGTAATATATATAATCATCCTTGTGTGTGTCTGCAGCCTGGTCGAGTTTCACCCAGATATCAACAGACTGCAGCTATTCTCCTCGTCTCTGGACTGCGGCATTCGGCTGTGGGACTTGCGCTCCAGCCAGTGTGTGTGTGTGCTGCAGAGCCACTACAGCGCTGTCACGTCTCTCAGTTTCAGCGCAGATGGCGGCACCATGATCAGGTACTGTAAAATCAGCCACTCAGTGGATGGGTACATCAAAGTTGTGTTAAATCAAATCTTGAGCATTTGGCATTTTCTGGGTCTCTAATGTTGTGTGTTTTACTTTTTCATGCCTGTAACTGTGTGCTAATCTTTATTTGTAGTTCTGGCAGAGATAAGATCTGCACAGTGTGGGATCTGAAGAGCCAGAAAGCCAAGAGAACTGTACCGGTCTATGAGGTAAATCGCTAATGGATGCTAATGTATTATTTGAACATCATCCTAACAGACCAAATCTTCATTCAGTCATCATGCGCTGCAGCTACATTTGTTCATTTCCGTGTGTTGCCTTTGTGTCCAGGCTGTGGAGGGTGTTGTGCTGCTGCCTCAGAAACAGGACTTCTCTCAGATCGGAGTAAAGAGCAAAGACTTACATTTCATCACAGCTGGCAGCAAAGGTTTGGCTCCTGCACCGTCTCGAGAACTGAATCTGTGTTCGCTCACTTTCTGTCACTCACCTCTTCTCCCTTCCTCACTGCAGGTGTGTTGAGAGTGTGGGAGGCCAGCACGGCGCGCTGTGTCTACACCCAGACCCTCCCCTCCACCCTCAGCCCCATCTCTGAGGACGAGGAAGAAAAGGACGACGACCCCCGCAGCTTAGTGTACCTGCTTCACCTGCCTGCCTCCTCCAGACTGGCCACAGTCACTGCAGAGCACAACATACTGCTCTACCAGCTGCCCGGTCTCACCACACAGCAACAGGTGGGTACTGGGAAGAAACCTGTACCAGTACCAGTGCTAATATTTATTGTTGTCAGACTGCCAATATATGTGCCAGTATATATTAGTAAGTCATTTTTAACGTTGTTTCTCTGTTTGCTCCCCCTCTCCATCCTCCCCTTGCAGTTTGTGGGTTACAGCGACGAGGTGCTGGACGTGAAGTTTCTGGGTAAAGGTGACAGCCACATCGTGGTGGCCACTAACAGCTGCCAGATCAAGGTGTTTGAGCTGCTCACCAACAGCTGCCAGATCCTCTACGGACACACAGGTCAGTCGCCAGCAGAGGGCAGCAGGTGTATGTTTATACCTATGTGTGACACATACTAGTGTGTTTATTAATTTTGCAGAAGAGCTGAAAGTTATCTATGGTAGTCTGTGTTGCTAGAGTGAGGACGTGTTGTCCTAAAGAAATGCACTTGTGCAACTTTTCTAAACACATGTCAACCTCACCTAACTAGTAATATTGGTAAAACAGGCATATTTAGGTCTATTTTTGCAATGTTGACTGTTGTTTCTAAAAGTTGCAGTAGTTTCTCAATGACTGGAAATAAATGAGTGACTGGAAATGAAAATCTGTGAGGGGAAAAAAAAAAGCTGAAAAATGTTAGTTAGTGTGCTGTCTGTTTTTTATCATAAAGTGAATAATAATAATAATAATAATAATAACCTTTTTATTTGTAGAGTAAACTTGCACAGTGCTTCACAATCCAAAAGGCAATTGAATAAATGGAAAATTCATTTCTAAATATTTTTGATTATATAGTGTAGTGTAATTTTAAGGTAATGGAATAATATAAAGCTTTCATACCACTCAACTAATAAATTAAAAACACTTATTAAAGGTTGAAGACAGGCTCCATAAATGATGGCAGAATTAGTGAAAATGAAAGTTGTCATTAGTGCAACTAAAATCCAAAGAATTCAGATGCTAGACAGTCAGGGTTTATGATTAACCTCTTAAACTCCACAAGGACGCCAGCGCCTCGGCCAACATTACTGTCTTTCAGAGGCTGTAGTGGGTTTAAAGTTTTAAAGCCAGAGTGAAGATCACTTGAAACTAGAAGACCTAAGGCATCCATTGGTACCAACCATGTCATCCTAACTTGTTGGTAAGGGGAATAAATAACGCTCCAAAGTTAGGCTAAATTTTGGCGAGCGAAAAACTGGCATGGCCATTTTCAAAGGGGTCCCTTGACCTCTCACCTCAAGATATCTGAATAAAAATGGGTTCTATGGGTTCCCACGAGTCTTCCCTTTACAGACATGCCCACTTTATGCTAATCCCAAGCAGTTTTAGGCAAAAATCATGCAGTTTTTTGCATGCAGTATAAATGTGTTATTTTCACCTATTCTAAAAATGGTGTATTTGAATATTTCTGCATACTGGGGTCCCTAAACAGTTTTGGAATTGCATAAATTTAGTATGACTGGAAAGCTGAGACTCTTGTGGATTCAATGAGCCCAAATGTATTCATGTGTGATGATGTTAATTCCCATAGTAGCCATTTCATTGTAGTGAGACCATTTTTTAACACTTGACCTCACTGTATAAAATGACCTATTGTGACCTCAAGGACAGTCACATCCTCATGAAACTTTGCAACCACAAACTAGAGACCTAGAGCAATCAGGGGATGTATGGCTCTTCTAGGTATATTGACAATTAGGGGGTTTCTGAGGAATTACCAGAACAGAAGTACTCGCCATCCAAAAAATGCTGAAAAATGCAATTCTTACAGAAATCTCCAAATGTCAAAGGTTTTTGATACTAAATCACAGCATGAATTTTTCTGTGGTGTTCCTCAAAGTCTTGGTGTCGCAATATGGTATTTTGGAGGGATTTTTGACCATTTTTATCAATTCTCGATTGGCCAAAAATGGTTCAATTTTACACCAAATCTGTGTAATAAATGGTATCAACCCAAAAATTGCTTCAACAACTTATGAGACATAATTGATCATGGGAATGGCCATCATAATGTTCTAAACCGTTACATACTCTAAACTTTCAAAATTTAAATATGCGTCTAACCAAAACACAATGCTCATTACAGATTTATGACTAGTAAAACTTGACACACAGTGCTGAGCTGCACCTCAAATTAATCTTCATGATGTATACCACTTCTATGTGACATATACTGTTGACCTGTTATCTCCCCTTAAACATCCCCTGCCCTTCCCAAAAAAGAACAAAAAATGTGTCGATGGTAGGGAGGGGGGAGTGGAAGAGGTTAGAAATAAAAAAAATGTTGGTGAGCAGGTCTGATAACTGCTTATCTTTCCTGGCACACTCTACTATGTTTATCTTTTTATCTTCCACAGATACTGTCCTCTCACTGGACGTGTTCAAAAAGGGCTTTCTATTTGCAAGCTGTGCGAAGGTGAGCACACTGCAGACAAGGAAACAATAAATATGTACATTGAACTATGTTTAGACAGGTGGCTCATGCAGATGTTCCGGTTTCAATGCAAAACCATAAATATCAACACATGGACACGATCAAGAGAAGCCATTCTATAAATATTAGAGATTATTAAGCCACATTTATGCCAACAATAACATTAGTATGTTCTGTGTTTGTCTTCAGGACAGGTCAGTGCGTGTGTGGCAGATGGACAGTGACAGTGGGCAGGTTCACTGCGTGGCCCACGGCTCCAGCCACACTAATGTTGTGGGCTCCATCACCTGCTCCAGGTAACACTTCACTTTCCTGCAGTCACACGTGTGTTTTATTATCCCGTGTAGGGACACATATTATAGATTCACTTGGTAAAACTTGAAAAAAGATCAAATTGTTCCTAAATACAAAGGAAATCAGTGTGTTTCTGTACATCTATGTGACAATAATGATGCTCCATCTTTTTATGTCCAGGATGAAGGCATCTTTCATCGTGTCTGGTAGTCAGGACTGTACTGTAAAGGTGTGGGATCTCCCTGCAGACTTGTCTATGGCAGGAGCAGATATACATCAGCTGACCGCCCGCGCCACAGAGAAGGCACACGATAAGGTACAAGAAGGAAAAAACTGCACACAGTTCACCAGGAACAAAAAACTGCAACCATGTGCAGTTGATAGCATGCGCAAAAGAAGCCATATATATACAGTACACACAAAAATGTGTTAAATAGTTTTGTGTTAAATGGAAATCACTAGTTTTGTAGAGTAAAGATGATGAGAAAGAATGATTCACAGCAATGTTTGAATGTCCCAAAGATAAATTCTGCATTAATCCTTTATAAGAAAGCATGTCAGAGATAAGCTTTCAATCAGTGATCAATCAGCTGCAAACCAAACCCAAATCATAGCATAAGATGGCAAACTAAGAGCTCAGCCAAACGTTCAGGGTGTGTCTGCAGATCTTTCATTGGATTTCACCTGAGAAATGCTTCCTCCTCTAGTTGAAAAGCTTTTGTCTGTATGTTATAAAAGCTCTGCTTTGGTTGAACGTTAACACCGAAACAAAGAAAGCAAACATCTGTACTTTAACCTTTTTATTGTTCAATCTCAAAAAGGAACTTTCACAAGCATTTAATATCCTCCATTAATGTACTTCTTTTCAAATCTGAGAAGAGAGAAAAATTTCCATCTCACCAAATGCAGACCGAGCAATGCCAGATTTTAGTATGAACAGGAAAAACTTTACAAAAAATGTTCTAACCTTCAGCTATATATATATATATATATATATATATATATATATATATATATATATATATATATATATATATATTTTTTTTTTTTTTTATGTCCATTATTACACATGGCAGATGTTTTCACCACTCCTCTTCATGGTTATGTTATCAAATGACTATAACATTTTGGTTTGATTGAGGGTCTCAGTGTAGTCTCCCATACAGCTGGCCCTGGTTAATATTTGTGCCTTGCGGTCAAATTGTTTTGTTTTGTATTCATGCTGTCATTTGAGAACAGAAGCAGCAATGGAGCAAATATCCTGTCCAAATGATTCCAATAACGGGCTTTCGCTTTTCAGACTTCCTGGTTTCTTTCATCAGCACTATCACCCTCTTTGACAGCTTTTTCTGTCATTTGAAGAAGGGGTATTGACACCTCATGCCATTGTTCTCTCTCAAAAGGTGTCGCTGCTCTCACAACTTCTTTCTGCCTATTAGCATATAGCCCCGATAATCTTTGTCAGTGCATTTGGACTAATGGTGCAGTCATTCACCAGTGTTTTTACTTGCAGCAGAAATATGTCTGAATTCTCACAAATAGTCTTCTCTTCAGCTAGAAATTGACTTATTAGACTTCAAGAAGCCACTATACTTTATTTTAGTGTGAGTTTAAATTTGAATTGTTTTCGCTGGATCTGCAGATCCTCTGTTACATGTACAATATGCTTAGTTTCCTTTTCCTCCTGCAGCACTGCTGTCACAGCCTTACCTTCCCTGTCTCAAACCTGTTATACAAATACACACATGTTAAAGATCTGTTAGAAGTCTGGTTACATATCTGCAAATCAGATATGAAACCAGGCCAAGAAAGCCAGTTCCTCCAGTGGAAAATATGTCTGTCTAACCTTTCACCTTTACAGGTTCCTGTAATTGCAAAGTATAGAAAGAAGTAGATGAGACCGGTCATTAGATTGTTGATATATAATACCGAAAAGCCAACTCAGATGCATATATTAATAAAAAACTCAGTATAGCATTTATATATATGTTTTTGTGAGTATTCTCTCTCTTTTGCACGCACACACAGGTGAATCAGTTTCCAGTTTCCAAAAAACTTTTCAGTCAGGTGAAACTGGAGGCAATGTAGTGAAAGGGAATTTTTAAACATCTGTTTCTCTTGAAATTGCAATTTCTGATCCACCCTTCAATTTCTCAATATCAGTTTCCCAGCACTGTCTCCTTTTTTTTCTACTGAATTTCCTCCTTCACAATTATATATTTCTTAGGATCTGATCAACTGTTAATCCGTTAATCTGATCAAAAGTTAATCCTCATTTCCTCATCCCCTCCCTGGCTGCTTGTCTAGGATGTCAATAGCGTTGCAGTCTCGCCCAATGACAAGCTGCTGGCATCAGGCTCCCAGGACCGCACGGCCAAGCTGTGGTCCTTGGCGGGGGAGGGGACCGTGGGCCTGCTGGGGGTGTTTCGGGGCCACCGTCGCGGCGTCTGGGCCGTCTGCTTCTCTCCTGTGGACCAGGTGCTGGCCACCTCCTCTGCAGACGGCACCACCAAACTGTGGAGCCTGCAAGACTTCAGCTGCCTGAAGGTGGGCTGTGATATTAAGAGTGCATGTATCATTTGAGTGCAGAGTATCATTTATCACTGGAAAGGATAACTGAGTGCATACAAGTTCCATTTCTTATAAGTGTCCTCCTTTTGCAAAGCTTTACGTCATATTAACACACTACTAATATCTCTCAATTCAACAGGAAATGTTCTGTGGTGTTGCACCAGAGTAATTATGATTATATATATTAAGATAACAATAGACACGTTGTTAGTTAAGGTTAATTAGCTCTCTTCCCATAGCTGACTGTAATTTTGAACAGAGATTGTTTTTGTCTGTGAAGTAGAAATGATGTGATTGTTTTTTTTATTTCTTTTCTTCTGTTTAGACATTTGAAGGGCACGATGCATCAGTTTTGAAGGTCATCTTTGTGAGTCGAGGCACTCAGCTGCTCACTAGGTAACCCCGCCTACCTCTCATGCAGAATATTTCATAGAAGTACATGCACAAAATAATGCACACGCTATTGCAGATACATTTGAAAATACATCTTTTTTTTCTCTCTCTTCATTCTGGTTTGCATTGACGGGCTTAATTTGAAAACTCCTCCCAGCTGATTTAAAAAGCAACGTCACATTGTGCTGTTGATCAGGAAAGCTAAGCTCTCATACACTTATGCATGCTTATCATGCTATCTCAAACGTCTAATTGTCATGCTAGATGTCTGAGACTAACCACCATTTGTCACGCTTGCTTTCCAGTAAGACTGAGGAATGTGAAACCAAAGCTATGCTTTGAAAATTAGGCTTCCGACCCAAGTGACCTATTAATCCTATTTAAAAGGAATTAAAGCATTTTTCTGTTGTTTTGGTGTTTTACTGAAGCAAACCTTCCGTCCCAAGTCCATAGTACATTCTAATAGTATACGATATGTACTATATACTTTATAGCATACTGTTTTTAGTAGTATACAAGAAATCAGTTTACTTTTATAGTGTGCTGAGCCAAAGCAATCTAACTATGACTTTAGAATGATGTTGTCAACAATTTTTTTTAAGAAAGACACAGTTTTTGTTCTTGGAGCTGTGTCACCATCATCTATAATTACTTTGACATTTTTCCAGGTGTGAGAAGTTCCTCCATTTCCTTTGCGCATTGCATTGTGCGAGAGTGGGGTTTTTTTTTTTGTTATTTACTTTTTATTAGGTTTTCTTTTAAAGAACACATTACACATATAAACAAAAGTGGTACATATGTGCCAACCAGACACAAAGCACACACTTTAGAGGGAAAGATAAATAAATAAATAAATAAAATAGACCCGTCTCTTAAATAAACAACAAACTATACCTAGATACCGGTATATCTATGCATACATACGTACAGTACATACTGTATACACATATATTCACATACACACCTGCCCTTAAAGTAAGTGTATTACTGTTATAGAAAATCAGGCCTCATAGTTGATGGGAAAGTAGTGTTTCAGTCTGTATACTGACTGTTTTGAGTACACTATACATTGTTTGTAGTGTGGATTCTGGACGCAGCTTATAGTGTCTTTAAATAAAAGTCTCCCTGTTGACACACATTTGTAATCCAACACTCCCAACTGTGCTCCGTCCTCAGTGGCTCAGACGGTTTGGTAAAACTGTGGACCATAAAGACCAACGAGTGTGTGAAGACGCTGGATGCCCACCAGGATAAAGTGTGGGGTCTCCACGCCAGCCGCAAAGATGACAAGATGGTGACCGGGTCAGCAGACTCTAACATCACAGTGTGGCTGGTAAGTGATGGGACTGACAGTCACCTGTTGAATGGACGAGTTCTTGCTGTCCAGAAAATCATTTTTCCAACATTGTTTTTGGCTTGATGCAAAATGCTCATAAATGTTGTTTGGATGTTTTTTAATCACTAAGTAAAAGTTAATAAGATTGAAACACACAAGGCAGGTTGATGAAAGGAAGATCAAGGCAAAAAAATGTATTTAACAGCTCAAAAATCGGTACATTTCAAAAACAGTGTACAGTAATCACTTGACAGTACTCCCAGTGCTGGGATCAGTATTTGCATTTGCCCTCCAGTAATGTCAGCTGGAAGGTTTGGCTCTTTGTGACAGCAAGTTTCCAGTCTGCTGAAGTACCCTTGAGCAAGATATTCAGTCCACATCTTATCTAGCTGGTTATTTTAGCTGAGCTTTCACTCTGACCTCTCTTTGATGGGAGGAAAAAGAAGAATTTCCCCTGCAGGGATCAACACATTATCATAGCAAAAAAAAAAAAAAAAGTTTTCTTCTGTCCACCACTAGGATGTGACTGAAGTGGAGCTAGCAGAGGAGCAGGCCAAGCAGGAGGATCAGATACTCAAGTAAGTTACGCACAACATTATCTTAAAATTGATCAAATGTCACAGGACCTCCGTCTGGAGGGGCGGATAAACACAGTCTCTCCTCCTCTTTTTGTCGGAGGTCAGAGATGCTGCAAGAATCAGTCAGCCGCAGATCGGACCTGCTGCCTGTCTGTCGCCTGATAAATGTTCAGAGACTATGTTAGGCTAAGGTGGAGCTCACTAGGTCACACAGATCAGGCCTAGCAAAGGCCATGTTTGTGCTCTGATATTCTGATAAACATGAGGGAATTTCAGGTTTCAGATCATTGATTATGTGCATTTAATGTATGTAGATGTATCTATCTATCAAATCAATAAATGTGTTTGTAAGCATATTCTAGTCATCGTAGAGTTGTGTATTTTCAGTGTGTATTTTTAGTAAACATGAAGGATCATTATTCAGGTGTTGTAACAAATGTGTACGTGTCTGCCTGTGTATGAACATGTGTGTGTTTCTTGTGTCTGAAGGCAGCAGGAGTTGTCCAACCTGCTCCATGAAAAGAAATATCTGAAGGCTCTGGGCCTCGCCATCTCTCTGGACCAGCCTCACACTGTGCTCACTGTTATCAAAGGTACTTCATGCTAAAACTTTCTCTAACCAGACCTGTCACCAACTGTTTTTCATCACTTTCACCATTTTGATGCTACACAAGTTCCTAATTTATTGTGTAGTGTTTGTTGTTCTGAAGACATTGGATTCCTCGGTACCCAATCCATCTCTGTCCTTCATCTTTTCATCTGCTGTTATCTTGATAAACGTCCTTCTTGTCAATCTGTCATCTGTCGTCGTGGGCGGCTGCCCGGTTTAAGAGTTGAGTCACACAAGCATTGATGCGTGCACCGTGATTGTCTGTGGACTCAAAAAATCTGTTTGTCATCCCCTTTTGTCCTTTCCATTGACACTGAAGAAAAGGCATGTTATTTTACGAAACAAAGTCAAGTGACTGATTTTGTTCATCGGAAGCTGAACAGGACATCACGTCCCATCGTACTATGGCGGCTCAAATGCAGGTGGCAGAAGACTGTTTATAATGTGAATACTATACTCCCAACATTCCTCAGTTACAAATTAAATGGCAATTAAACGGTATTTATGTTCTGATTGTTGCTGTTTGCGTCTCTGCTGACGCTTCAGCAATTATACATTAATTAGATGGGACATCATTCATGTGCTACACCGCAGGGGGATGAATCAGCATCCATCTCATTCAGAGCGTGTCAAACATTGCAGGTTTAACCACAATGCTTTATTCATTCTCGGTTCTGTACGGACAATGCAAAGTGGTATCGATCACACCTAGTCGTGCTCATATGGAGAGCAATATGGACACGATTATAAACAGGTTCCTCAGGTTCCTACATAGTTCCTTCACAAATAACCGAACCCCACAACCATCCGCAGTACCACGATAGTGCAGTTATGTAATCATATGAATATACTGTTACAGACTAAATCAGATTAAGTATCTGCACGCTGCTGTCTCATGAACATTTCTTCCATTATTCTACATGGGCAACATATGATGATCTATGACGACACGTCTCACGTCACTGTGAATTCAGTAATTGGTAATCTACGTGTGATGATAATATGTGATCATTATTACAGTTCTAATATGAACAAATGTACATCGCCCATGTTAACCCTCTTTACTGTCTACTCCTTTGTTCTTGATAAGTTGCTCTCTGTTGTTCTTAGCAATCCGTGAGGTGGAGGATGGCCACAAGCTGCTGGAGAAAACGGTGCTTAAACTTCGCGTGGATCAGAAAGGTAAGAGTCAAAAAGATATCCTTAAACCTTTTTTTAATGATGAAGTACAGAAATAACTAGGAGAACAGTTTAAATGAATAATCTTCTAAAATTGATGACAAGTTTACATTCAGATTAATCTCTGAAACGTATGTCTTAAAAAAAGGCCTGCTGGATGTCAAGTACACATGTATATCATATTTTAACACATGAATGGCTCTGGCTTTATGTGTATGAAATTTATGGTCAATGGTTAATAAAAAAAATTGTGAGAATTTCACAAGCCTGCAGGAAATAACTTGCTTACAAACACAAAACTGGCATCCGGCCCAGATGAACCTTCAACAAGGTGTGGAGAGAATGTCTGTCAGCGGAGAAAATAATAAAGACCAACTCTTTTCTTACCTTCCCTCCCTTTTCCACCTGCACCACCCTGTCACGGCTTCGACCTCACTCAGAGTCGCTCCTGCGGTTCTGTGCGGTGTGGAACACGAACGCCAGGAACTGTCTGAATGCCCAGGCTGTCCTCCGGGTGCTCCTCACACACCTGCCGCCCGAGGAGCTGCTGCAGTACCAGGGTGCACGCACACACCTGGAAGGACTCATCCCATACACAGGTCAGCAGAGGCCATGTGCGCGTGCGCGTGTGTGTTTAAGTGACACAAATGTCATGTGTCAAATCAAAGTTATAGGCCCAAATTACTGTAAAACACTGAATACTGCAACACCCCTCCCCAAACCTTAGACATTGAATGAATCCATCATTAGGAAAAATAATATTTGTGCCTGCCATGATGGCCAGGAATAAAAGATTGAATATTACAAAAGAATGATAAATTGGGATTGCCATTGGGATCAAGAACATAACAAAACAACCATCAGCATGGATGGCAAAAGCTAAAACTTGAACAGGTGCCAAATAAGCTTTTTTAGAAGTCTTTTTAACCTCCTTTGATTGATAAGCGTGTCACATGATTTGAGGGCACACGGTGATATACAAGGTTCAGTAAGAAAGTTCATACACATATAACATTATTACAATTAAGAGCCAATATAAAGAGGACAAGATAGATATTATGGAGTCAAATTTTGTTGTTTGTGTCAAGACTCTGGCAACAGGGTTTTGACTGGAGCATGTGGTGAACTTGACAAACGGGATTTTTAAGTCTGAACACAAGAAAGAGGAAGTATCGGTTCATGAAATGCGGCATACAAAGACTATACTGTAATTTACATGGGCAAAGTGGATGTAAGAATGGCAGTATTGTAAAGAAGTAAGTATGAACCCATCTGAACTGTTTTCTCTTTTCTCTCCCACAGAGAGACACATGCAGAGGATTGGCCATCTGCTGCAGAAGTCCATGTTCCTTAACTACATGTGGCAGAAGATGAGAGTGGCTGGAGCACCATCAGGGTGAGAGAGGTTTAGGGGTGTCACAGTCCAAAACCGAGCAGAGCAGAGAGTGCATTCAGAGTTTTGTCTCGCAATCTGTCCCAGTGTTTATTTTTGGCAAACATTACAAAGAATGAAGTCGATCTTATCAGGGCCTCGCACACAGTAGTAGTTGTGTTTGTTGTTGTCTGATGGGAATCCAGGAAGTGGAAAAGGTCAAATGTTTGCTTCTGAGCAGTATTCTCAGCTTTAAACCAGACATGCTGCCACGTTTTTTTATGTCTACGTGCCAACGATAGCGGCGGCCGGAGGCATTATGTTTGCGGGTTCTCCATCTATCCATCTGTCCCATTCTCATGAGTGCGATGTCTCAGTAGCGCCTTGATAGGATTTCTTCATATTTGGCACAAACGGCCACTTGGACTCAAGGATGAACTGATTAGAATTTGGTGGTCAAATGTCAAGGTCGCTGTGACCTCACAAAACATGTTTTTGGCCATAACTCAAGAATTCATACGCTCATTATGACAAAATTTCACACAAATGTCTAATAGGATAAAATGATGAAGTGATAACATTTTAAATCCAAAAGGTCAAAGGTCACCTTCACTATGACATGGTTGAAGATGTGTGTGTGAAGCATCCACATTTTAGAATTTGTCACTTCCTTGCAGCAACATCCATATCTGAAGCATAGTCGACTGTCATGACTACAACTTTGTGTTATTAAAAAGACAAATACATCTGATTGACAAGAGATGTGACACTGTTTACATAAAAGTTGTGATCAGAATCAGCTTTATTGGCTGAGCATGTCAACACATACAAGAAAAATACACTTAATACCTTTTATTAAATTCCTTCAAAGTCTTTACTACAACTATTATATGAGTCTGGACAGAGATGGATGTAAACTGCAACTTGTCTAGTTGGTGGAGGCAACTGCAAGGCGGTGCTTCTAGTTTTCTTTTCTGTCTGAAGCTTTGTCTTTTTATAAAACTTAAGATCAGGTTTATGAATCTAATCTATGTCAATATATCTTCTCTAGCATGGGCCAAGATGAAGAAATGGATACCACTCCGCTTGAGAAGACCCAGCCTCTATTTATGATTGACAAGGGGAAAGAAAAGGGCAGCAGTGAGGAGAAACAAGACGGAGACGACAGCGATAGCGGACAAGACGAAGATCCAAACTGCCCTGTCGAGGAGATGGAAGACGACGACGATGAGGTCAGCGCCACCAAGAAAGCCTCTGCCAACGTCAGGCGAGCGCAAAACGGAGGGGGCGCCAAAACAAACGGCAACCACCACTCTGAAAGTGAGGAGAGTTCAGAAGAGGAAGATCAAGAAGAGAGGGATCAAACGACAGTAAAAGCGGTGAAATGTCTTCCAGCGTCCTCCACGCCACAGTGCCAGACTTTCACCAGCTGACAGGGGTCACTGAGTTGAACACAGATGACTCACTCCTGGAGTAAAAAAAATCCCCAGGAAATCTTCTTATCTCGGACCATTAGCTGGAGCGACACACTGAATGTGTGTCAGTGCGGGGGGAGAGACGGAGAAACAGGTGTGGAATGATAATTATACAGGTAATGGGCCTCTCCGTGTATTCGCCTCTCAGCAGCTTTCAGTCTCAAACGGTGCACCAGTTCTTCAACTCAGACTTTGAGCAGATTCTGAAGAACACTGTAAACTTAACCACCCTGATTTCTTCAGATAAAATGGACAGTAGGGAGGAAAAGAGGAGGAAGGATAGATAGAAGGAAGAAAGATCAACATTCAGGCTGTCAGTCAGGACCATCCTCCCCTACAGCAAATACCAGCACCCATTGTCTACTTCTGCAATGTTGTGTAGTCCTGATATACCAGCTCTACCACAACAACAACAACAACCACACAAAAGGTCTCTTATATAAGCAAGGATGTTTTTTTATGTCATGACTACAAATGTTTATAAAATAAAAATTTGTTTCCTGTGATTTAAAATGAATAAAAATGTGTTTTTTTTATTTTTAATATAAAGTGATACAGCATTTTTAAATTGTCTAAGCAGCAGCAGTGTTTGATATATAATCCATCAGTCACTCAAGACTTAATTGTTTCATGGAAACATGGTAAAAATCCCTGTTGCCCTTTGGTTTCCTCATACTTCAGTAAAGCTCAGGCTGGAGCATGAAGTTTAAGCAAACCACAAAAGAGAGTCAGTTTTTGGAGTAAGCAGTTGCACAAAATGATGAGAATAGATTGCAGACTTTGTAAGACACGCAAAACTTTTTACTGATTTTATCCCCCATGAGTTTCTGGTAGTGACAGTAGAAATATACAGACAAGAAACATGGGCAGAGAGAGAGCACGTCCCGAGTCAGAATTAAACCAGTGGCCATTAAACTAATAACTAATAACCTTTCATCTGCTGCTAAATATGCAATTTGAAGTTGAATGATGATCGAGATGTATTAGAATGAGGGGATATCATTGAACTTGAGCTCTTAAACATGACAAAGTCTCTTGAAGTATTTTGAGTAATGTTTAGGTGTGAAATGTACAAAAATAATATCAGTCCGAGTTACTGTCCAAGTTCCCAAAAATGCTTTTATTTGTTCAGAGCTCTACAGTAACATGTAAACACAACACACCCAGAATCAATCTACATTTTACATCCCATTCTGAATTGATCTTCATTGATAATTACACACATATACTTAAGCAGGAAATAAAACAGTCTGCATACTCTTGTACTTCAGACAAACATTTACTTTCAGTGCAGTTAACAGAACAAATCTATCTATCTTTGTGCACTCAGCACAGACAAAATGCATATAAGGCACAACAACAGGTTTCCATTATGGAAAATAGATTATTCAGAGCAGACTGTAAAGAGGTGAGTTATGAATGTTTAGTGTATCCTGATCAATCATGTTTATACGTCTAAGCTGATTTTGCTGAAATCCAAAATTAAGCCTTTTGTACATTTTCTGAATAGTTGTTGCCAGTCTCACTTTAATGACCAAACATTAACAAGACTTTTTGATAAATCACATTTCTATGAGTACATCTTTAGTGAAAAAAAAAAAGTGACAGTAGTTGTAAATGGTAGAACAGAGAAGAGAAAAATTCACCGACTGATAAAAATAAAGTCAACATAGTTAAGAATAGAAACTTTTATCGACTCTGTACCTCAGTTTGTGTGGGTGACAGAACATTTCTGCTTGCGTTCTTGCGGGTGATGGTGCTGCAGCGGGTGAGGATGTCCTGCGCCTGAGGTCTGGGTGGCACCTTGGGTATTGTGGGGCCCTTGTAGAGGTTGGGGTCAGACACACTGGGGAGCATTCTCCCCTCTGAGCCGCTTGTCGGACTGAGGCGATTGCCCACCGTGGGCGGAGGTGTGTGGCTGAGACGCAGGCGCTCGTCATTGGCGGGGAGGCTCAGGTTGAGGAATGAGCTCGCTGAGGAGGAGCTCTGGTCATCACTGAGACTGAAGTCACTGTCGCTCACAAAGCTTCCATCGCTATCTGTTGTAGGGCTCCGCTCTCGCTGCTGCTCCTCTCCATCCATCTCCACCGTGATCATGGGTGGAGGAGCGTGATTTGCAGAGGAGGGTGTGGCGCCAGCTTTGGCAGCAGAGGAAGGGATGCTCGGTGGGGGTTGCTCTGACAGGACGTTAAGGGAGTGTGACCTTTGCTTGTTTGATAGGAGTGGGTTGGGTGAGGTGGGGCTGACAGGCAGCAGCTGCAGCAGGTTGCCTTGAGAGCGGCTGAGCTGCTGGGACTGCGGTGTCAGCAGGGAGGAGGATAGCGTCAAGGAGGCGCGTTTATCTTGATGGTGGCTTGTCATGCGGATATGAGGGTGGTTGTAGGGCTGCAGGTACATTGTGGGGATGTAACCTGCTTTACCGTTGTGTCTGTGGGGAGAATGTAGCATTGAAATCTGGATTAGTTTACAGGTGGTACAAATGATACAAAAAAAGAAAAATGTACTAAGTTGGTTCAGTTGGTAAGTTATATCTGGGTTCATACATCGTTGTTAATTTGCAAATCATGAACCATCAAATAATAATAAATCTTAAGAATTTACTCTTGACAATTCTTTAACTGACAGAAAATACTTGGCTTTCAGTGTGTAGTTTTGTGTGTCAAATGATATATTAGCATATTATGTTTTTTTTCAGTAATTTCCTAAAAGTAGCTGCTGTGTAACATTTCTTTGAAAGGGTGTAATTTGGTCGTATATGGGAAATATGCTCATAGCGTTTTTAAGGAACAAGCTAATATATTAATATGTAGTTTGACACACAAAACTACACACTGAAGTATTTTCTGTCAGTTAAAGAATTGTTAAGAGTCTAATTTATATTAAGATCTTTTGCAAATTAACAACTATGTATGAACATGAATATTTTTTTCTGTTTTTTCTTAGAATTTGTACCAAATTGCACCACCCTCTCAGTAAAATAGCCTAAAAATGAATTGTTACATACTGGCAAATTACTCCAAAAATTTCCAGGAAACTAATATAAACTTAAAGGACATGTAAAATAAAGTGTTATCAAGACCTATTGATAAGAAATTCTATAAAAGAAATCAAGCTAGAAGCTTCCACACTAAGCCGTTTTGTGTTGCATCAAGATACTGACTCTTATTTAGGCCACAAGCTACAGGAATTTGCTTCCAAAAGAATGTAAAGACATAAGCTCAAACACTGTCTGGTATTCAGTCTTGATGGTCATAACAATAGATGATTGATTGTGTTTACATTGTTTGTTGTCACTGATTGAGTGGATTTTGATCCTCACAGAGGCTTCATTGTTTAACTTTGAATTTGCAGGGTTATTTGCTTTTGCTTATAAGGAAAGGTTTGTAGCACTTCCATTTCAATTTGTGTTTTTTAAAAATAAGCATGTATTGATCATCCTTTTTCTCTTTCTTTGGACTGTGAGAGGGGTCTCTGTGTCACGATCATCAATGCAGTTATAAGAAGAAGAAGGTTAGAAGTTTCAGCCAAAAGTCAAAGGTATTGAATACCTGATGAGCCACCAGCCGTTGTCAGACTTCTGCAGGACTTCCACCACTGTGCCAATGTTTACGGTTATTTCATCGTCTTTGGTGGCTTTGTAGCTCCTGACTGCAGTGTACATGCCTGAGGGTGAAAAAGACGACTTTAAATACGATGTCATGTAGCATCTTGACAAACTTTCATCCACTAAGGCAAGCTGCTGTATGCACCACCTATACAAATATGTGTCGATATGTCTTAAGAAATAGTTTAATAGAAAGTGTATTTAGTGAGGCACCTCTTGCACCAGTCATATCCATGTAATCTTCATCCCCGTCATCGTCATCATCCACTTTCTCCAGGTAGGGGGCAGGGAACCAGGCCATGCGTTTGTCTTCATTCTCCACAAGCCACCACCCTGAGCCAACACAACCACATGTCACACAGGTCCTCGAGCGTATTTTTGGGCTGATGAAACCTATTTTCAAACTGACTGAAGCTTGTTTGCTCACCCGCTTTGTCTTTGATGAGTACGTCCACTTTCTCGTCCATCGCCACTTTGAAAGGTTTGTTCTTGGTGTCTTTGGTCTCGTAAGGGGCCACACACCTGTACGTCTCTGTGACAAACGGCTGAGTCACGTTGCCACCGCCGCCGCCGTGTCCCACATCACTCTTGATGTCATCTTCTGAGGGCATGATCATGATTCTGAGGACAAGAGACGCAGGTTAGGTTAACACAGAACTTCTGCATGTATTATGCTTAATCTGTGCATTAATGGTATATCCTGTGCTCCTTAATCCATGTCTGGATACTATCTTGTTTGGCCCTTGGCATACATAAGCATCCACTTAGGGCCCCTGTCTTTTTTGCCTCCCTGGTACACACAACTTTTCCTTCCTTTAATAGTCTACCAGGTTGTTTCCGAACCTCCAGGTGCAGATTAGTATTTAACACCAAACTACATACATTATTTAGTAAGGAAGGGATGTAAATAAAAAAAAAAACCTTTAATTCCAGTATTCTTAAAAGTAAATTTTTGGAAGGTTAGAAAACCACTTCAAAACTCATAACTTACAATATTTTGTGTTTACAATAATCGTTGCTGTTAGACACATGTAGGAGAGGTAATAGGGCAGAGTTCATCCTGGTGCACTATGTAAGGTTTGGCCAGCTTACTGTTTGCGGTGAATCTGTGCATGGCATCGTCAAGATATCAAAATGCTACAAAGACATTAGAGTCAGTGGTAAATTACCAAATAGCTGAATGAAATGATTAGCTCTCCAATCTGGCCAGTGGCTGTAGTAGCAGCATCTCCAAATGACATCAGTGCAAATTTCCAAGTAGTCGTTATTTGGATAAACTGACCACATATCGGGAATCTAAATGGTTACTTTCTCGCCTGAAAAAATGTTACAGCTTAACAAAGTGACAAATTAATGGTTCTACAGCGAAACTTTCAGCAGCAGCAGCTTTCAGACTGGCCAAAAGACTGCAAAAAATAATGAACGTAGCTACTATGACATCACCCATTGGTTTGTAGACTTGATTTCGGCATTTTGACTGTCGCCATTTCGGATTTTTGGAGCCAGAAGTGACCATATTTGGACAAGAGGGTAGCTGACCCGAACACTAGCTGCTAGCTTGGTTAGCACTGTGCATTTACAGTCTGTGGTTAACCATGATAATGCTAATGCTAATTTTGGCAAGCGAAATCACCTACATGTAGGCACCGACAGTGTCAACAATGTTTTTGTTATTACTCAATTGCTCATAATTCCAGAAGTCCTGCACTCCAGCTTTAATTTTTGAATGTTTAAAAGAAAAAAGAAAAAATTCTAGCCAAATCTTACATAGTGCACCTTTAAATGTGTTTTTTAGCCTACCCGTTCTTGGAGAACTCGGGCTCGAGATCCTGGTCTTTGGGATGGAAGAACTGGATGAGGTCTGCAGACTGAGAGACGCGCGGGTCGCAGCTCAGGAGTTCATTACAATATTTCTGCAAAAGCTTCAGGCGCACCAGTGATTTGGTGGGGCTTTTCCTCCGACCGCTGCGCTTTATCTTTCTGTCTAAACACACACAGGACACCTGAAGTCAAAATCCCAACAACAACCTTTCACTGCTCACAGAAGGTGGGAATTACGCACGACATACCTGTAAATTTGGGGACGATTCTGTCGGATTTCTTCAGCTTGTTTGCGGGTGGGAACGCTTTCTTCAGTTGTTTCTGTAATAAATAGCAGTTGAGTAAAGGCAACAAGATTTATTAAGTCTTATCTACACAAACTTGCATGTACAAGACATAAAAATTGACTTTTTTGTTTCATACTCACGTGCATTTTCTTGAAATCCCGAAAACTTCTATAAACTACAATGTCATTCTGGTCTGACCAAAGCACTGAGGTCATGTACAACTGGAAAAGGAAAAAGCAGATTTTATTACACCGTCGATAGGTACATATTATGACTGTCTTGGCATAAAAGCGACATTAAATGACAGAAGCGAAATAAACTCCATCTGCGCTTACTTTGCTCTTCTCCTTATGCAACACTCCAATTATACGGACGCTAATGGGATACCGCTGGTCCCCCATGGTAATTTAAAAAAAAAAGCCAAAGATAAGATGCAGAAAGTGTGTTGAGTAGTCCAGCAGTGAGCTGCTGTGATGTAGGAATGCTCTGCAGGTGAATTTATATGTCGTCCATCGGCGCAGGTGTGGCTGTGTGAGTCATGCTGGCAAGCAGAGGTGGAAAATATTTTGGTCACGTACAGGAAAATCCAGCATTGCTCCAAAACCCGTGGCTGTGTGGCACTGCAACACAATGCATGATTCTGCATGTCAGAATGAAACCGCACGTTTACGGGAACATTAAGGAAACAATTTGGCTATGTTGTCATTTTGCTTCAGAAAAGTATTTCTGTCTGACATGGTTACGTGGTTAAGCCGATTACAAAGAAACGGTTTTCTCTGGTAATGACTCAGAATATCTTCTACCCTCAAACTAGATTTGAAATTGAAATTGAAATTAGATTTCTTTTTCTTTTTTCACACCCTACACATGGATGAGGGCATATTGTTTCTTTTTTTAAAATGAATAAATATTCTAGGAGGCAAGAACTGAAGTAGCAAATACATACAGTATAAGAAGATATAAATTGCATTTCTAATTATGTTGATCCCCATTTCCAGTGGTGGAAAGTAACTAAGTACATTGAAGCTACTCAAGTACTGTACTTAAGTACAGTTTTTAGGTACTTGTACTTTACTCGAGTATTTCCATTTGATGCTACTTTATACTTCCACTCCACTACATTTCAGAGGGAAATATTGTACTTTCTACTCCACTACATTTATCTGACAGCTTTAGTTACTTTTCAGGTGAAGATTTGACACAATGGATAATATAACAAGCTTTTAAAATACAACACATTGCTAAAGATGAAACCAGTGGTTTCCAACCTTTTTGTCTTTTGAGCTCCACCAAATAGTGATTTTTCCCTCTAAACTTCTCACGTGGTCTCATTTCAATAAATGTTCAAATGATCCAATATTTCTCCAAAAATCAAAGATTAGAGAAAAAGCCCAAAAACTGAAAACAGATTTGTGTATCAGAACTTTGTTTTTTCTTCTTTCCTCTCTTATTAATCATCTCACGACCCCTCAGGTTTATGGTGACCTGGTGACCCTTTGGAGGGGCCTGAACCCTAGGTTGGGAACCACAGGACTAAACTGGCTAACTGTATATGAAGTAGTTCAAACTAGCTCCACCTCCAGCAGCTACAACAGTAACATGCTGCTTACACACTGATGCTTCAGTATTAATAATCTAATGATGTCATATAGAATAATATATCAGTCAGAGGGACCAAACCACTACTTTTACTGCAATAGATTTTGCTGCTGATAGTTATGTACTTCTGCTTAAATAGGATTTTTCATGCAGGACTTGTAATGGACTGTTTTTACATTGCTGTATTGGTACTTTTACCTAAGTAAAGTATCTGAGTACTACTTCCACCACTGCCCATATCTACTAAGTTCACCCTCATCATCCTGAACACAGCTCGATTCAAAGACAGAAATGTAACACTGTTTAACTCTAAAACTCCATCGCTTATCAATACACACTAAAAAAACACCAGTCAGCATTAAAATACTTGACCGCTCTTATGAAACTTGCCAGCATTGTTAAAACAGATAAGAAGTTGTTGCCCACATACATTTTCCTCATAACTTTCAGGCTTCACGTGAATATTATTTCCTCCTCTGTTCAGTCAGGCTTTGTTAGCTCAGGCACTTACACCAAACCTGAGCCACATTAACCATTTACTGGTTTTGTTTATTTTATGATAGAAAGCTGTACTGGATAAAAAGTTTAATAATTGGCCATTCAATCGAACTCCCAAAGTATATTTGTTTTTCCTGAAAAACATTCTCATATAAAAATGCCACATCAATGAGTATCTAAAGAAATGGAACCCTGCGTTGGAGTCTTCTTATCATTTATCACTAAGTACATAACTAAGAACTTCACCATAAAAACAGTTGTTTTTGAAAAACATAATAAAAGAATGGAGGATGCCAGCATTTTGGCGGGGGATAAACTACATAGGATTTGAATGAGAAGGATTTGAATCACTGCCTCCATCTCCAGGGATTTGTGAATGTGTGTGTAAAAAGTTACAGGATTGTGGGGATGAGCTATTGTACTATAGAACCAGTACAAAGTTAGTCAGTCAGACACTGCTTAATGTTCAGAGGTTTGGAACTTTATGAGCTAGTTTGGGGCTCTGGGGCATGTTGTCCAAGGAGATAAGAAGTGAAACTTTTTGTGGTTCACTGCTGACATCTAGTGCTGACTGCTGTGTTCACTTCGGTCACCTGTCTCAACTTTACCAGTAATGGGCGCATCAATTCAACTGTCCAGATTAGAAGAAATAAAATAGGACTCAAAATAATAACAAAGAATGTGTAAATGTGTATGAAATAGTTCACTTTTTAATTCCTCCTCACACAATACACTCAATTAGATTTATCATACATCTTTTCTAAATTGATCTTTTTAAATCAGTTGTATTCAAACTTTTTAACGACACACTCTCAAATAAATATTTGTTACATGATTAATGACAAAGCAAATTATCTTGAAGTTATATGGAACATTTGTAAGATTTTCCATCCAGATACTATTCATGGAAAAAAACAAAAAACAAAAAACAAAACATAGTGCGAATAGTATTCACACAACCCATCAAGCCTGCTTGTCATGCTGCAGGCTGCCAAGTCATGTAAAAGTCTATAAGCAACAAAGAGGCAGGCAAACTTTTATATCAATCTCTTTCCAGAAGGATCCATCAGAAGGACACAAAGTTCTGTCATGTTTTTGCACAGTTTCTCCCACAGAAATATACTCATGATTTCTTTCAAGTAAAACATTACTAATCTAACCACTTGTGAGAAAAGGGAGATTTACAAACATTTAAAAGTGTAAGGCAGCAGGTTTTTACTAAAGCATCATCCTACTTAACACTTAATGAGCCACAAGGTGCTTTTAATACAATATTCTCCACTAAAGGGCAGAACAATAACACACAATGACGTAATGTTATGTAACTCTGTGTGTTACGTCTTAACTGTTGTGCCTTCGTTTAAAAAGTTAGGAGAAAAATGAACTGCCACATTTAGCCGCTTCTAAACATGGAAATAATGTGGGAAAGGATGAAAATGACCATGAGCGGACTGTAACTGAAGAAAACTAAGATTGTACTCTACTAAGATTAACATTCAACACACTGCATTGTTTTTGTTGCATTACACATCAACTCTTCCCCCATCACTCAAAACTCCACGTGTGCCCCCTGAGATGCGCACACCGACATCTCTAATCTCCTGCCGTTTGTCGACACCTCTTATGTGACTGAAATTCTGAAAGACCTTGTGTTTTAAAATGAATTATGAACTGGAATGTACTGTCACATGTCTGAGCTTAAAATGCTGGTCTACGCAATAAAATAAGCCTCCTTATTTATTCCATGATTCTTTATTTTTCCTTGTGCATTTTAACTGAGGGTCACTCTTGATTAAAAAAATAAATAAATCACTCTGAAAGAGAAATAATCTGAAAATAAGTTAGTGAGTAGTGATAGAAACCCTAACTATTAGTGACCTTTGGCTTGCATAGAAAAAAACAAAACAAAACAAAAACTGATGTTGAGCCATTATTAGACTTTTCGGTGCGTTGTGTTTAGAGGATTTTCTGAAGCAGCAGCAGCAGCAGCTTGGAAATGATTGGTTACTAATGACCTGTTCAGAGGTCAATGTTGCTGTAATCCTAACTCAGCCGATTCCAGCTCCATCACATTCAACTGTTGGTTTTCAGTTATAATACGTACTGCCTGAATGTACCGTCCCTGATCAACAGACCGTGTCTTACAGAACTTGCATAAAAACTAGATCACTGCTCATCGTTGCTTCTTTTGCAACATTTTGGCAAGGACCCCCCCCTGCTATCATACTCTGTATCAATCACTACGGGGCGTCAAAGTGTTATTGCAAAGATAATTGTATTAAGTAGAAATAAATTAAGCTTTACTGAAAAAAAACTCTTTATACTCTTTTTAAAAGAGTACCATCTTTTACTTTTGCAACTCTTAACTGAAAGGCAAAGAAATTACGTTTCCACTGAAGGAAAACAGGAACCTTTTTTGATGTCCAACTACAGGGGTGCAGATCCTATAAGAGCGCCAAGAATCCAGATAGTACAAAATTAAAATTAAAAAAACAGGCCAAAAAAGGACAAATTAAAATCAAAAAATTAAATCCCAGGCAAACATCAGTTCTACGGCAACTGTGAGACCTGCCCATCTCTCACTAATCTTCGTCTTCTTTTTAACTCTTCTCTCTCTGCGCCATCTTTCTTTCAGTCCATCAGAAGAGGGACGAGTGACCACACATTTGTTTCCTTGCAGCGAGGAAAACGGGTCAGCTCCAGTCTTGGCATTAAAGGGCTCTCTGTCGTTCCCGTTCCATTTAACAGCAGGGCGGGGTGAACTGTCCCCTCCTTGACTCAAAACGTGTGTGTGTGTTTGTCACCGAAATTCATAAATGGGCATACTGTGTTCTCGAACATGGTTTAGGTTTAGGGACTGGTACCTGAATTTAAAAAAAGAAGAAAGAGTGATATCAGCATAAGAAACAAGCGTTAATGTGACAATAAAAAAATCATTGAACTTGGTTCGTAATGCTGGTGGTTACCATTCTGAGCTCCTGTGGTAATAGTAGCCCTCAATAGTGGCTGTGGACTTCTGGAAGCAAATGTAGTAGAAGCCTGCGAAGGAAGCGCCACTGATATCTTTGATAGTGTGGTCTGGAACTAGAAATTGCTCCTTAGGGTGCAGGAAAAAAAAAAAACAACACAGTGGAGGTCAGAGTTGAAAGCTAATATGAGTAAGAAGAGAGATGACAGATCACAGTAAGAGGATGTACTAACCTTCCACCTCATGAAGACATAATCACTGCTGTCCAGAGCCTCATAGTCAAAGTCGTCTGAGTTGAAGCTTTTGGCGTATTTGTAAAAAGGCTGAAATTTGCCCTGGTAAGAGTTAATTAAATACTGATCAGGGAATAGAAAGTATGGAGATTATAACAAGACAAAATCCTCACATGATTGTCTGGCATGTGAATTATCTTCATCAATCATTACTTGCTTAGAAAATAAGAATGTTCCTTGATGAAAGCATTCAAAAAGTTTTTCCTGCCACTTTTCCTTTCATGTGTTGTTATTCCAGAAATAGTCAAACAAAATTAAAAAGACCAAACATAATTCTGCACAACTTATATTTTTTTTTCTGGAGGACATAAATCAGACATTCACAGTTAGACAAAGAGCTGCAGGCGACAGGTACATACTGCAATTTGGGTGAACTTAAACTTCCAACATGTCTGAGCAACGACTTTCACTGTTGTCCTATAGTAAGCCACTTGCATTATGACTGCTCATGGTAACACACATCACTTATCCAAACTGTATGGAAATTTGTCACAAGCCCAGCAGCTAAAAACAGCTGCACAACATTAAACAAATGTCCCAGGAATGCACAAATAATGTCATGCCAAATTTGTGCACTGTGATTAATCGATCTTTGATTAACAGCTGTTACTACATCAGAGCAAAATAACAGAATAAGGACATACCCAGTGCTTTCTGTCCACATCTTCATCTGCGTCCCACTTCCTTGTTAAAAAAGGTCTCTTTCGACTGATAATTTCACCAGCAAAGAATGTTGTGAGAGTGGGATACTCCTGTTGCACAGCGGGAAGGAAAGAAGGAGAGATGGTGATAACTTTCTTTCGAAATGCATGTGTACATTTTATATTTGCTTTTAAACCTGCATTAAAAAAATGCTTCTGCTCTGATAATCCGACACATTTAGATTTCCTGTATGACTCATGTGTCGTGCAACAGGCTATGAACTATGCATCAGCAGAAAGATTACAGTAGACTATGTAGCCCTAATGACAAATTTAATAGCTTTCTCCACCCATGTCCTGAATATGTTTCAATATCTGGATATACCTGTACAGCTTATTTAAAAATAATTGTGTTGTAAATCAAACAGCATAATTTTGCTTCAGTTAAAATTTGACTCAATACTTCTGCAGAGGCACAGACACAACTTGGCAAAGTGTTACTCATCTTTCGCTCCACTCCGCCACAGCCAAAATTTAATACAGTATCCTGCTGACCTTTTCACTTCCATGTGTTGCATAATGTAATGGATATACAGTTGACACACTTAAGCTAAGGTCTGGAGTGTTAGACCTTAGAGGTTACACCAAATGGCATCACACACTGTCTCCGTCTTATCAGTGTCACAATTCAGCCTGCATCAAGCGAGTGGAAACCAGTTGTGATTAGTCGTTGACAGAATAAAGGTCAGTCTAACTACATCTGACCTAGTTTGAAAAGCTTACCTCAGTCAGGCCTTTGATTTTCAAGTATCCACACAAATATGAGTCCTCCACAGTCACATGCTGTCCAAGATAAACACATTTTAGGAACACATAATTAGGTATCTGAAATAGCCTCAACGCACAGGTGTAAAAAATGTTCTCCTTCTTCTTAATGGCAGTCTGATAGTATACTAGATGTTGTGTGAACAGATACGAAACCTTATAAAGAGTGCATGCAGACAAGGATTATACTGTCTGTTGACACTGCTCCCACGTCAACACTAGTATAGTAATTCCATTAATTTAGGTAGCTAACAGCTAGTTGCACAAAATGCTAACGTGTTTTGGTATCATGTACTGCATAACAGGTGTCGAAATTAATTAAATGTGGTCCAGATGTAAAATACCATAGTAGAAACCTAGTCCTGTGGGCTGGCTCAAAATTAGGTCAGCGTGTTAGTACTGTCTCACCATATAAAGCTAAGCGAGTAAACGTCAGCTAGCTAGCAAGTTAGCGACTAATGATATTTGCATGCAATAAGAAACAAACTACTGTTAAAACGAAACCGGACTGGTGCACGTCACAAATAAATGTACCTGCAGGACAACCTCAACGTCGTAAGAGTTGCCTTTGCTCTTCTGATAACCCCGAAACTGTGAGCCGCTGTAGAGCAGCGAGGTGGCCACCCCCGGCTGGTGGGTGTTGATCGGGGCAGGGGGTGTAAGAGAGGCCGAGGATAAGCAGGCCGTGCCGGTGGTACTGCAGCACTCTGCTCGGACAGGCATGATGAGCGCTAACGTGTCACCGTCAGCAACCGTCATGAACTTTGTGTCTGAGCACACCACAGCTGGACAGAGAAGTGTTACTGACAGAGGACGGTTTGCTAGCTGCATAAAATCCCAGAGGTCCGAAACTGTGCTCAATTTTGCAGCGCTGCTCACGAACTGGCCACTTATTAGTGGACTCTGCAACGTCTCATGTGAGAATCCAGCTTCCCTAAATTTAATTGGTTGGAAATGATTGAGCAACAGTCTCATTGGATAACGTACGGAAAGGCATTCTGGGAGTTGTATTTATTCTGAGAGTACACTACACAACCACCAGCAATGAGATACTTGCGATGTTTTGGTGCTTATTTTAGAAAGTAGGCTATGTTTTTTTCTTTTAAATATACTGCCTCTAATAAAATTGTTGTGACTCCTCTGCAAACTGCACACTCACAATGCCATACATCTTTAGTTTCTTGTACTAAATATAACTCAGTTATGTGTTGAACTTCTTTCTTTATTTAATTCTATTTGTATAATTTCTAAAAACTAAAAAGTGTTCAAGAAATTCCTTCTTTTAATAAATATTATGGACAAGATTGTGATTTGAGTTTATGTGTAAATTTTTAGGATTTTTTAAACTGGGTCATTTATTTTGTTTTTCTTGTGAATTCAGAGTTGTTTTTTAGTATATTGTGAATATATATTTTTCTTTTTCTTCTTTTGGTCTAATTTTCCACACACTTTTTGTACTGTTGTTTGTCTTGTAATGTTATTGTTCCTTTAATAAAGATTTTTTAAAAAGACAAGAGAAGTGAACTCCACACAAATCTTATGCACATGTATTTGGGTGACCGGGGAACTTGGGAGGACACTAAGAAAGTAAATCAAAATATCTTTATTATCTCAACACAGGCAGCAAGAAATACAGGAACATATTATTTCTGACATTTGTTATTGGGTATGGTACATATAGCAAAAGAAATTGAGGAATATTATTACTTGGATACAATGAAATGTGTTTCTGTTGTTCACACAAGATGTGAAAATGTGCCTTTTCCATTCTTTTTTTGGACTCAAATGTCTCATTGATCATGCTACTGCAACTCTTCCAGCTGCTCCCTCAAATAGTCCATATATCTGTGGATGCCTGAGATGCGCATGCGGCTCCGCTTAAGTTCTGTGTCTTGAATCTGTAACAAAAAGCAAACAATTACAAACCTGGGAAACAAAGAGTAGAGGAGAGATAAATCAGGGCAGCTTGTTTTGATGTAATTTCAGCTTCCTACCCCTTTAATGAGGGTCACTTTCCAGGTATTGATACGTGTAACCAACTGAGTCTCTCGGTCATTGATCTTCAGCAGGTGGTTATCATGGCCGGTGGCCAGTGCGTCCATCACTGTGTCTTTGTCTGTAAATAGCTACACAGAGAAACACAAGTGAAAAATGTGTCATGTCCCAACCAGACTGTTGTTGCAGGATATTCACTGTCATCAACATTCACTTTAGATTGCTATTACTCTGCTAAACTGTGGTTGTATTTTATCTGTTAATGTTAACACCTTGTGCAGTCATTTTGAATGATCTCAGATTAAACAGAGCCAAACTGAGAGAGAAGTGCTAATCAACATTTGCAATAAAACTATAGTCTCAGTCATAACTTACCATTCTAACATCATCTGGCAGGTCCTCCTCCAACTTGTCCTTGGCTACTTTCTCCAGAGTGGCTACAGCAATCTCTCGCACCTTCTCATTATAGTCATCTTCCAGATCTCGACATTGGGCAAATGTATGATTGTGTCAAGGAAAGTGTTAAAGTCCTTCTCTGCTCAAAAATATTTTTTTAATTGTTTCTAATGTTGGATGAATGATGTATTTTAAGTGTTTGACACTGGAAGGCTGTTTTCATGTTCATCTGCTTAAAGTGGAAAGTTTCTCTGTGCTCACTGGTAATCAGATTTTTAGCGGTCGGCCTATAAACAGGATTTATGACATCACAACTATTTTGGACACCAATCCTGATCCAGTATTCAATTTACACAAGTGTGATGTGGAAACTTGAAGCCTCCAGTGCACAAACAAAGAGAGTGGACTTTACCATGAATCAGGAGACATCTTGTGTCCAGCAGGAAAACCTTTGAAATGAAGAAATATTTGCATATTTTCATACTGTAGATTCTGGCATTTTTAATGGTAAGGATTTTAAAGTCATAATTATACTTTTTCGTGGAAAAAAAAATCAGACACACGATTTGTTCCAAGGAGAGTATTTTTATATGCCTTAATACATGTCCGGAGGGGATCTTTAATTAGACCATTGCTAATTTTGTATCTAAACTATGTGTGTGTGTCACCAAATGCTGACATTTAAACAAGACTGGATTAATGGCCAAGATTATATTTAAATTGAAACAAAATTCAAGTTGGATTTCAAGAAAGTCTTTTCTCTAGGTGAGGAGGTTCAGGTGGGGGTCAGGTAAGCCTATAATAGAGGAAGTTCTGCCTGGATGCCCTAGTGGGTTAATGTGGGATTGCATCAATAGTGTTGAGACTTATCTTGATTTCTATTTCAAGAAAATAATGTCATGCACTTAAGATAGAACATTAACAACCAGTGTTACTGGAAATAATCCCAAGCTTTTAGGGTGATGCACAGTAAAAAAAATAAATAAATAAAGGATATGTCCCTTGAGCTGTTTCACTGAAGATGACAACCATGTCTGAGATGTTGGTGTCAAGCTTTTTGATGATATCCTGAAATGAAAAGGCAGCATCACTGTGTAAATGTTAAAGTAAAGCACAGTAACAGAGTTTTTTGGCATGTGTATATATACTACATAATACATAGTACAGAAGGTATAGACACACTTACCTCCAGCTGGCTGACCAGCTGAAAATCCAGCTCCATAAGGTTGTTACAGAGTAGGTCGATTTCATCATTGCACTGGGTGACCTTGACCTTCAGGAGTTCTGGTTCTGATAAGTGCTGCAACTCTTCTATCCTCTAGAAAGGTGTCAACAGGGGACATATTGTTATACTAATCAATAATACACAACAGGCCTGTTCCAAGTAGAAGATTTATTGAGTTATCTGGATACGTTTACTGACAATGACCCAGAACAAGTCTTTTTAAAACATTATGGTCCTCATAGCTCACCTCTTTGTGTTTCTGCTCAAAATTTGCCAATATTTGTGATGCTCTGAGCTGGTAGTGAGGCACAGCTTTAGAGTGACCGCTGAAGAAGGAGTTCACCTCTGCTTCTCTTCGCTTATGCTCAGCCAGGCCATTTTCAAATAACTGCACACACAGCTCCACCATTTGGTGCTCAAATGTAAGTATAGGGTCAAGGAATTCCAGGAATAATTTCCGCTGATTTTTTTTCTCATCAATTACACACCTGTGCATGGATTAGTAAGCCAAGACAACAAAGGATATGTGTGAAGCAGAGTAACGACTTCTGGCAGGTAGTGTAGTTTGTCTGCCTCTGGATCATCTTTGAACATGTCCTTAAACAGATAAGACCCATCCAGGAACTCCACAAAGGCATCCTGTAGAAAAGAAAAACTGAAGTGACACACAGCATGTATAAATGCTCAGTGAACAACGACCGCATCACCAAATCTGAACTTTATATTACGTGGTGTAATTGTAGCTCAGCTTCCTGTCTTTGCTTAGCCTCTGCAGCTTGTTGCATCTGCAAGCCATCACGTTTCATTTTCTCAAGGTCATAGTGGTATTTTATCAACGCCTCCTTTTTCTGCACATAGACAAACATGATTTAATTTGTACAGTATCAATATGGCATATTATAAATCACCATGGGCACAATTTCCAAACAAAAAGAAAATTATCTATAAAAATGCCAGTTGCTTAAAGTGAAAAGACTTGTGTGACAACTTGGGTTTGTGTCAAAACACACCACAATTTATACTCACTGTCTTCTCATCGAGATATCTGTAGTCTAGGCAGTTCAAGTTTGGAAAGTAGGCAGCAATGAAAAGTTTGTAATCGCCCTCCTCAGAGACAGGATTTCCAAGTAGGTTGAGGGTGAACAGGTTCTTAAATGTCCTGAGATAGAGCACCTTTGAAATGCATTAGATTTGCATTAGGTAAAGTGAACAAATGTTATATATCACTTGCAATATAAATGCAGTATATTACAGTATTCATGCAAGGCAAATATGTTACATTGTCCAGCTGTCCGACGAGGTTGTTTGAAAAGCAGAAAAAAGTTAGTTTCTCAAGTGTGTCCATGTTTTCAATGACAGGAATTTTGTTGTTGGACAAATTCAGCACTTCGAGCTTCCGCAGAGACTCCAGACCCTCAATTTTCTCAATGCTGTTGAACGACAGATCTAAAAGACACATTGAGACTGACCGTCATGATTGCTTGTAGTTACAGGGCTCATATTTTAAGCTTTTTTAGGTTTATCATGCCATGTTGTCCACATGCAAACTGTGAGCAAAATATCAATAAAAAGCTTCATCCTACCGAGCCATGTCAGATTAATCAAAAAGTCCAGACCCTCAATCTTCTTTATGATGTTGTTGTTCAATTCAAGCTTGGTCAAGGACTTGCATTCCCATAAATGGTCAATCTTTAGGATGTCTGTGAACAAACAAACTCTTAGCTAAATACCCGAACCTAATACACATTCATACACTGAATGAATTTAAATGATAGGTTCACAATTTTTCAAGTCTGCATGTCTTTAAAACAAGTCAGTTGCCTGTATGAGCACTGAAAGAGGTTTTCCTCGCTGTAATCATTCCTCCTGTTCATACTGACTTACATGAGGTTTCAGCAGTCTGAGTTAATCATATCAAGTGGATACGTGCCACATTTACAGACTTTTTAGCATCAAATTTCCTCTTTGTGTTTCCTTTGACAGTGTTTTCCTGTTGAGCTCCGGTGGAATTTGGTGCTAAAAAGACTGTAACGTTGAAAGATATCTACTTAATTTTAATATTTTGGACAACTGAAGCTTCATATTAGCAAGTGTGCTAATAAGCGTTTTGCACAGAAGGAGGACTGTGGATTTTGGCCCCCGTCACTCACAGTGCATTATGGAGGGATCTTCTAATGACCAGTATGAACAGGAGGAATGAAAAACCTATTTCAGTGTTCATTTGGGCACCTGATTATTGTTTTCAAACAGACTTGAAAAATTGTGAACCCGTCCTTTAATGTTTTTTCTCACTTCTGTATTGCAGACATAGATTAGAAACTTCATCTAAGTTGATTCCCTTCATCTTGGCAATAAGCTCAGCCACATCTTGAGGACTTTCCTCTATTATTGCCTTCTTCAGAACCGTATCTTCCGTCAAAATGGGCTGAAAATGAATAAAATAGTGGCTCATCCTGCAGCTTGTGGTGTTGGAGGCACACTTGACTTCACTTTACCCTCTGCCAAAAGGAGAGAGGTAGGACATATTTTGTTAATTTGGAGCTAGGTTTGTTCAGTTAAGGATGATGTCGAACGATAATGCAAGAAAAAAAGAAGGTGTAATTTAGATAGGCTGACATTAGCTAACACCGTCATTAGATTGAGTGAATGGGCTTGCC
The DNA here is from genome assembly GCF_910596095.1 of Thunnus maccoyii. Taxonomy (NCBI): domain Eukaryota; kingdom Metazoa; phylum Chordata; class Actinopteri; order Scombriformes; family Scombridae; genus Thunnus; species Thunnus maccoyii. The sequence continues at coordinate 14,200,008 of NC_056550.1, read as the reverse complement.
AGGCAATTATCATTAGCGTTAGCAAACATTAACAAGTTTATACTACCTACCAATGACAACCGCAAAATCTATTTACTGTTGTTTACTTCCGATATAGACAACTTAAAAAAAACCCCGAACAAACAAGTAATACAAGTTTTTGTGCCTAGTAAAGTCAGTATCTTACCTCTTAACCTCTGTTGTTTAGACGTTGTTACATAGCAACAGGCTGACTCAAAGCTGCGTTCAAGTACCATCAAGTGATTCTGTTAATATAACCTTTCAACCTCAAAATATACTCGCTTGACTTATAAATATTTATAATAACAACGCAAAACAAAAAAAAAACCGTTTAGCTATGATGACACTAAGATTTTGTGCGGTTGATTTCTTTTGTTTTAACATCTTTGTCAAAAGTAAAATATGAGCTATATCCATTTTTCTATTTTCATGTTCAATATTTATGTTCTATATTTCAAATGATTAATGCCTGAGTTCATTGTTTTATTGTTGTTCTCCGTAAATGTATATACAATCACGATGCACTCTAAAGTGAAATTCATATTTATATGTATGGAGATGTTTTTGAACGCAGCTTCAGTTGCTAAATATGACCGACAGTAATTTCAGCCATACATATTGAAATGTCTGATTTTTCGTCCAATAGGATTGATCTATGGGCGGAGCTTGGTATTACAGCTTCTGGGCCTCAGCCTCATTCCCGAGCGGATTGTTTGTTGTCAAAATGGAGTTCTTACTTGGCAATCCCTACAGCACTCCCGTGGGCCAATGTATAGGTACGTTAGCCTTGAAAAAATTCTTTTGAGATGTGATACTTGTTTCACCATACAGAATTAAAACTAACATTTGGTGTTTACCACTTGGATATAAGGTTGCGCCAGTGGAAATTGCGAGCTAGCAAGCATCATCGCAGCAAACGTCATCCACTTGGAAAGAGCTTTCAGCTAATGTTAGCCAGCTAACCTATCTAACTTAGTCCGCCGTAATAACAAGTTAATTGAGCTGAATCTGTCTTTGTGTCTATGTTGACAATGGTGACTTATTTACATGTGTAGTTTAAAAGGAAATTAAATGAAAGGGAGTGGTGGGGTCAATGTAGTGACTTGGCTTAACAGAGCCATAGCCAAGTTAAATCTCAACATTTCCGTAGTTGGTTAACAGCACAGTTGACCACACAGCTTGGTCAGCCTGGTTGATTTTTAGTTTTGAATGTACACAGGCTGGTATGATGCTTATTCGTCCTGCATGAGAGAGGAAAGACATGTGGCCTACCACATCCTTTTGGTGTGGTTGCATCTATCTTTGCTCATTGTTTGCAAGCTGCTCAGAGATGAACAACCTCTGACCTAAAACAGGTGTGACCAAGGCTTTGCTCTGCCTTCACCATGAAAGAATGACACACATGATGAGAATAACTCTTCTGTGAGATCTACTAATAGGAAGTTTTGTTTTATTCTGTAATGTTAAAGTGTAGTCTGGTTGTGAGAATGTATTATTCCTTATTAGTTAAGATCATCTATAGAGGCTCAGTGATGAGGAAGTATCCACATTGGATTGCCTGAATTTCACCCACCCCACTACACCGTTTTACAACAACATCCCTACTGTTGTGTTCCTGTTTACAGAGAGACCACCATCCTTGGTTCTATTAGAGGATTTTCTACCTTTACTTTCTAATAGCTGTTACCTTCTTAACTTGTAAACAGTTTTGATTTGAGTTCTAATGCCAGTGTTTATGAAGTTGTGTAAACGATCCATTAGATTTTAAGCAGGTTTTTCTGTGTTATAAGACCCTACACGACAGATGTAAGCAGAACATCATTTTCTCATAATGCTGATTTGTGTTGTGTCCACGTAAATGCAACAGCTGCCACGCAAGCATTTGTTGTTTACATATTTTCTTCTGACAGTCATGTAAAGCAAGCTGCTGTTTTATAAATAATGCCTTTGGGTAGATCTCAGTCTTTCTCATGTTCTCACCCACCTGTTTTCCCCTTTCTAGAGACAGCAAGTACTGACAGATAACTGTGCAATATTTTAGTCAAGCTCCTGTGTGCTCTTGATTAAAACTATTTCCTCTGGCCAGGGAGAGTGTTGCCCACCACCCACTGGTTAGCTGCTGTGTGCCATGCCATCCAAGACGCCCCCCAGGCGTCAACTTTGAGCATGAGCTCTAACATCTTATTCTACAGAGGTCCTTCTAGGTCATGCAGTGGGTTGTGCATAGCACATCTTGGATTTCCCCCTTTTTCACTTTCGCCTTGAATCACCAGCCTGATCTTTCGGGTTGAGTTGCTGCAAGGTGCAGAGTGGCACAGCGTTGCACTGCTGCCATGGTGCTGTACACCACAGCAGCAGGATGAAGGATCAGCTTACGTGACACAATGTAAGAGAGACTGACAGAGGAGACAGAGAACAGCTGACGAGGCATTATCAAGAACTTTATAGAGCTTTTTCATTTCCTAAGTGAGAAGTGGTCAGATGGTGAATGATGTGTACAGGTGTGTGTCATGTGTGCATAACTTTGTCTTGTCATTTTACATGAGGGGAGGTTTAAGCCTTTTATGTCCCTTTCACTTTGACCACTTTGCTTCACTGCTCAAACCCTTTTTTTCCCCTAAAACCAAACATATTGATGAGAAGCTATTAGTGCAGAGAGCTAAAGCCAAGCTGTCTGTCAGTATGCGCTAGTTGATTTTGGCAGATTTAATTGAAAGGAAGCTTTTAAAGCACCATTGATAAATGAAGGGGGAAATATATTAAATATTTTTTGTAAATTAAAGCTATTTTGTATGGAATTCTGTTGTCTGTAGAACTTTGTAATGTAGATGGGCCTATGGATCAGGTGACTCTGTCCTTGAATGTCATTTTAAACATCTCTGGTATCCACATAATAGTCCTTGACATTGTACAAAAGTTAAATTTAAAAGTTGTAATGCAAGAATTGCTTCCATTATTTATTGTTCCTTCTGGTTCTATGACCACAATTAACGAGGATTTGCAGCCATATCCAACATTTAGGTCACCAGCTTTTGGCTAGCAGGTTGTATTTTTTTTTGTTGTTTTTTTTTTTATTGATGAGGTATTTAAATAATTAGGAAGAGTTAACTAATCCTTGAAAAGGGATAAGGATAAGTAGAAAGTGTGAGAGCAGAGAAAGGAAGAGTCTTAAAAGGACAAAAGGTGGAAAGATGGTGCCAGAGAGGGACAGAGATTTGCGGCTTTGTTGGCAGTGCGAGGCACAGCCTGCCACTGTTACAGCCATGTGATCGACTGGCTTCACTGGTGTGGCATCCATTCCCAGGACTGGGCGGATTGACACAACACCATGAATGAATGCACTCAGTGGACATTTAACTTCATTAGCAAGGCACTGATTGTTCAGTTTCATTCTGGTTCATCTCACATGGAGAAATCAGATTTTTTTTTTTTCCTCCTCCTCTTGCCACCTAGTATTTGCCCTGCTTGGACCCGACAATCCACTTGAAGAGATTACATGGGAAATCCCAAAGGAAGTAGCTGGTTAATTCTTCCAAACTTATGTTGTACATGTTGTACAACAAGACACATCACAGTGTTTTTAAATGCTGCTCATTTGAAATTCATCTGATGTCTCTCTATTTTACTAGATAAGTTTCTTTTTTTGAGACACACACAAAAAAAAGGCCAGTCTCTTGGTGCTTGCCCAGTCTGCGACAAGTTGATTAGAGAGGGGAGGTAGAGCATGAATAAGTCATGGCTGTCAGGCTTGTCCAATCTTGAACTCTCCAAAAGGAAGGCAACACGGCTCAGTGAGAGGCTCTTGGCCTGGGCATGACAGCCTGCTCTGGTCCTCTGGGCTTCAGGGAGAGGAGCTCCTACTGTCCAAGCTCAAGAATCGTCTAATGAGAATCTATTGAGTGTCAGGCATAGGAACCTAGTCACAGTTTGCTTCAGTAGAAAATCATTTTCTCTTTCATTGTGGATGCCACCCCAAACAACTACGATCCTGAAAGAATATCAGCATTCACAGACATGATGGATGGATTCCGGGGGACGAGAGAGGGAGGAGGAGACAGAGCGAGGAACGCAGTGATGACTGCGATACCAGTTCATCACTGTAGCCTCTCACAGTCTCTGGATCGCATTATTTCCTGGCTGTAGCCAAAATTATATTAAATGGTAGGGTGGAGTGTGAAGGGGAAAGTGGGTCTCATGAGGCTTCTGATTTCAGCTGTTATGACTGAGTACACAACCACATCACACCCACAATCAGCTTCACTTTCCCCTGAGATGTTAGCTTTCCACTTTCCAGCTGACTGTTTGGCTCTCGTTTAGTTGGAGACATCAGAGCAACAGGTGGCGGATGATATTTTATAGAATAAAAGGGTTGCTTGCGAGACTTGGAGATAATGATGTTGTAAAATCTGAATGGAATAAAAAGGATTGTAGTTGTCTTATCTGTTGCCTGATCCTTCATTCCAACCTTTCATGAGCTCTACCAGAGATTAGTTTCCAGTTTGGCTATTTATGTTCACTAGAATTTATCATTTCAAGAGGAAACAGCTGGAGAGGAATTTTTGACATTGTGTTTATTTTCAAAAGTAGCTTCACAGCACAACAAAATGCTTATAAGCGAGTCATTATAGCGTGTAGACACAGTTTACTGAATTACATTTTAAGATTATGACCAATAGTTTGTGGTGCACGTTTCTTATCGCCCGTATCCACAAAATGTTTGTCCGTGAACTGAATAAAAATAAACATCAGAGACGCAGAGCAATAAAGTCTGTCGCCACATGCTGACTTGCTTACACGACACTTTTACTCTCAATGTTATGTAAACCACAGGATGCTTTAATTAGTCTGCTTAGACTCAAGCACCGGCGACAACTGAGCCCGGCTAAAATGCAGCATCACACTCGCTAGCGAGACAGCTGGCAGGGGTGTAAACAGTGGATTAGGTATCAAAAATAAAATTTTACTTCAGCGCCAGCCGCAGTGTTGGTCTAGGTTGTCTAGTAACTAGGACTTATAATACTGAGGTGTGTCATGTCCCCACAGAATTAAGCCTAAACTCTCTGTAGGCAGTGATGTTTCTCTCCACAGGAAGTATGGCCTGGTTTAAACTGAAATGATTTTGGGTATGAACATATTACATTAGGTAAAAACTGGTGCTCTGTTAATTTGTGTTTTTATTAGTTCACTACAGTTTAACCTGCAATAAAGTGTCATTAAAGATTCTGTTGAACTCTTGTGTTTTCCTCCAGAGCGGGCCACAGATGGAGGCCTACAGAACGAAGACTGGACCCTCAACATGGAGATCTGCGATATCGTAAATGAGACGGACGAGGGGTGAGTTCTAGAAATGAGTCGTTATTGGCATTATATCTCACATTATCAATGTTCTGTAGGATCAGTGAGGCCTTTTGGTCTAAAGAGACCCGGTTCCTGTGTTCTAACAACAGTTTGTACTGGAACCTTCTTTGTTTTCTTACACACTGGCTGACTGAGTGACTCAAGCAAATAATACACTGACTACTGTTCTTCACCAACAGACACTACAGAAAGTCTTTTGTTTCCTTTAGGTGTCACTGTCTGATTGATTGAATGAAATTCGTCTACATTGAAAGATGTCCAGCCTGCTGTCTTTATAAGACACAATCTAGATTCTGCAAATGTGAGACAATAAGAAACAAAATAGCATTTTCCATCACTCCTATGAATACATCAGTTTTATCAGCCTTCTCCTGCATTTAGAAATCAAATGAGATGAATCAGAATCAGATGCTGAGAAATGGTTTTGTTCTGCAGCATATAATTAACAGAGAGTGTCATCATGTAGCACTTTGCAAACTTTGCTTTCTTCCACAACACCATTAAATCCACTTGTAGTTAATGTATCCAAGAGAGAAAATTGTTTGTTAACGTACAGTAAGACACACTAATCAGTTCCTTTTTATAGAGAACGTACTTTTTTCATGAAGAACATAAAAAAAAATGTTTTGTGGAGGAGTCTGTCTTTTTCCATTTTCCCTCAGCACTTCTCCTCTTCTCTCTTCCCTTGCTTTTCACATTCTTCATGCCTACACACAGGCATTGTCTCGGCATGCGACATGGGGCCCTTTCTGTCACACTCAAAGACACACACACACACACACACACACACACACACACACTACCAGAAAGCGAGAGAGAGTGTGTGTGTGTGTGTGTGTGTGTGTGAGGGAGTTCAGCTTCACAGAACACAGAACTTCTTGTCCTCAAGATGTTCAGCAAGTTAGACGAAGTCTGGTCAGCTCCAAAGTTTGAGGTTCAGGAGATTCTCCTGAACTGAGAACAACTTTTTTTTTAAAAATGACATCCAAAAGTTAAAAAAAACAACAAAAGGTAACTGTAACGGAGAATCGGAAACACGCTATGGATGTCGGAGACAAAGCTTTTTATCGTGCATTATGTTCTGTTTCCATCCATTCCTATCTATCACCGTAGCTCATGAAGGAGTTCATAAAGGCTTATTACATCAGGCAATGTGAGGCAGAGAGCCAACCTGAACTCTTTATGCATGGACAGCTTTGATCTTGCCTTGGGAGAAACAGATAGTCACGCAGAAAGAAAAGAAGAGAAACAGATGGTGTGACGTTTTTTTTTCTCTGTTCTCATCAAACAGTTACACTGACAGAACGACTGGCATCTGTTATTGTGGCACAGAAAATCCTTTATTCCAACAAAGTCAAAGATGTTAATACCGACTCTCAGCTGGGGTGCTTTATCCAGCTTTATCTTTTCTGCTGTTTCCCTTTAGGCCAAAAGATGCTGTGCGGGCACTGAAGAAAAGACTCAGTGGCAACAAGAATTATAGAGAAGTGATGCTGGCTCTGATGGTAAGAAGTTGTTTTTTTTTATTGTAAACTGGCATTAAATTCATCTGATGTAACCATGTCTGTGCTTTTGTTGCTTTTCAGTGTATAGGCAACATTAAAGGATCACACCCCTGCATAAAACTCTCCAGATCTTATGTTCTTGGTCATTTTATTCCACCTTCAGCCCACTGCCAAGACTGTTTTTTTTTTTTTTTTTTTTTTTTTTTTTTTATCTGCCTGATATCGCTCATCTTTTATTTCGTTTATAGCAGCCGTGCTTTTTGAGCTGCGTTCACATCCACCCATGTCTTTGATAGCTCTGCTAGTTAAAAGCCTCCGCTGCGTGATGAAAGCATCCAAGCTGAGATCTGTGAAGAGCAAAGTCTTTTTCAGCTGCCTGGTTATCGCGCACAAACTTTCCTCCTTTGCAGTTTTATTCGTCAAGCTTCTATCTCTCTTTGATCCTTTTCCCTCTCTGCAGGTGTTGGAGACGTGTGTGAAGAACTGCGGACACAGATTTCACGTCCAGGTGGCCAACAGAGATTTCATTGATGGTGTTTTGGTCAAAATCATCTCCCCCAAAACCAATCCTCCAACCATCGTACAAGACAAAGTCCTGTCTCTCATACAGGTATCGGGGCTGTATTTAGTGTTTATATTATTTTTCTGATTGTAGTTTCTGTTTTCCCATCATGAAATCATATTGTTGAATGTCAGATGTTACTACCATACATTGGCGGTGTGTCAGTGGTGCTCCCCGTCAAACCTGGCCTCCCGGATGGGCACCGTATGCTCCGCTTCCCAGGTGTTGTACCACAGACTGCAGTCACTGGTGCTATCCGTTTACCTGAGGTCACCTCGGCCGACAGGTGGTGTTCTCTATCTCTGTTCCCGCTGTCCTCTAATTATTTATAGCGATTTAGTGAAGGCTGTTGGAGACCCCAGGGACACTCCTCTTTTAGATGCAGTCTTTCTATCCTTTGCTCGGTCTATTTACACCGTCTGGGAGGATGTAAGGGAGGCTCCTTGACCATACTTTTTCTGTTTTTTGTGAAGGATTTGCAAACAGGAAAGGAACAAAATATTTGTGCTGATATTGTGATGTAAAAGGACTGTTCAGTGGTTTTAAGGATATCAACTGTCAATTGTTTAATGTGTATTGTATGTCTTTGTGTGTGTGTGTGTGTGTGTGTCGTGGTAGGCCTGGGCCGACGCCTTCAGGAGTAGCCCTGATCTAACCGGGGTGGTCCACATTTATGAAGAACTGAAGAGGAAGGGCATTGAGTTCCCAATGGCAGATCTGGATGCATTGTCTCCCATCCACACGCCACAGAGGGTAAAGACATAGGAATACATTTACAAACACATATTTATGTGTTCACAGTAATGGTCTACAGGCTTACTTTTTTCTCACAGGGTACACCAGAGGTGGATCCAGCCATGATCAAGTACCTAGCCCCTGCATCACCTGCTGCCGGACCTCCTAAACCTGCCCCTGCCCCGGCCCCAAACTCTGCCACACAGGTGTCCCAGATGCCCAGCCCCATCACAGCAACTCCTGAACAGGTGAGAGGCAGCGACAACAAACCTTTGACCAACGATATTAACTTGTTACTGCAGATGTTGCTTGTAAAGTGAAGTCAATAAAGCAGATTTTATTAAAGTTATTCAATAAAGCAGCATTTTAAATAACTTTTGACTGTCTGTGCTTTCAGATTGCCCGGCTGCGTAGTGAGCTGGACGTAGTGAGAGGAAACATCAAAGTCATGTCGGAGATGCTAACAGAGATGGTCCCCGGCCAGGAAGATGCCTCTGACCTGGAACTGCTTCAGGTTAGATGAACACACTATGAGGTCCATCTTAACCAAATAAATTAAATTTTTCATCAGAGTGAATAACAGCAGAAATAAATCTTATTTTGTGGACATAATTTAATTTTTAGTGTGGTCTTATAATTTCTGAATACATCAAAGCAAATAAGATTAGATCTGATTATTTTGTTTATTATATTAAATTGTCGAGCTACACATCATACTAGCACCACTATTCTAAAACAAAACACTGAATATAGGCTTTATTTGCTTCCTTAAAATATGGAAGTGTACTGCCTTGTTTTACTCCACTGTAGCAGCATCAATAGAACTTTAAATGCATATTTATACAAATTGGTGGCGCTATCATACCCCTGGATTTTCAAGAAGACACATGGAGTCAAATATCTCTTACTGCTAAGCTCTTTTTTCATGCAGAATACTTATCGAATTCCCTCACACTATGCATGATGTTCATTGAGTAACCAAAAAGCTCTCCAACATGATATGTCAGCTGTAAAGTGTTGTAATTTTTTGCAGCCACCAGGGGGAGCAGCATCTTTAGTTATCAGAGAAACCGCTTAACTCACAGTCATGAGCCACTTGGCTGTGGTAAAATTCCTGGAATTGGCAGTTAACCAGTGGTATAGAAACTCATGCAGAGTTTAATCTCCTCAGGCCAAATCCACTCAGGTATTTGTGTCAGCTGCAAGGATCTGGGAGTGTTAAGGCACTCGTGCCAGTTGTAATGCTGATGTGGTACCTGTTCTGACATTTATTTTTTTTTAAATTTCTTTCTCTCTTTTTCCAACCACCACAGAAGAAGCCTTTAAAGATGTTTTTATGCAGTTGTGTAAATTTTTCCGACTAGCTTAACATTGCATCCCTGACCTAGGGATAAAAAAGATCTACTCTATTTTATAAAGACAAGACATGCAGTATATGGATATTGTCCAATTATTTTTCCCAGAAGCTGTGCAAGCATTCTGTCAAAACTGACCTGCTTTTGTATGTGCCCGACAAAATTATTTGTTAGTCATATTTTTTATCTGTGGATATATCTAGGAGCTGAACAGGACATGCAGGGCTATGCAGCAGAGAGTGGTTGAGCTGATTTCTCGTGTGTCTAATGAGGAGGTGACTGAGGAACTGCTGCATGTCAATGATGACCTCAACAACATTTTCCTCCGATATGAGAGGTACGATCAATCATTTACCACATCAGAACATTGTTGTGAGAATGCTTGTTAGGACTTTGTTGGTTTGCCCAAACTCAATTTCAAGACTAAATCCATAATTTTAGAGATGAGGCTGTAAATGTGATTACACCTAAGCTTTTTTTTTTTTTTTTTTTGAGAAAACATGCTCGACACAGATTCGGCATGTACTGTAGAACACACTTTGAGCGAGTCCAAACATCACAATGTCAGAGATCTGCTATGAAAAGCTGTGCATAACTGTTTCCTTTTAAGCATTCTGTGGCTTCAAATTGCCAAAATGTCTCTTTCATGAGGTTTCTGAAGATGAAAGACATTTAAGCATTTGAACTTAACAAAGCGTGTGGTAAAAACATTCAAAGGATCTTGTGTTGCTCACAGGTACGAGAGGTACAGGTCGGGTAGAGCCGCACAGAACAATGGGGTGAGTATCATCAACAGGAACTCTGCATGCAAAGAGCAGAAATCAAACAGCTAAAATTCTCTCTTAGGATACCTTGTTTTGTTTTTGCTTTAAGCGTGTTTTCAGAAAAACTCTTATCTTTTTTTCCATGTTAATACGTCTACATTTGCATCGCCTGTGGTGAATGCTATTAAGAATACTATGAGAGATGTTTCAAACGTAAATCAGTCTGCATAGCCAGTTAGTGTATATTAAATGTATTAATTACTGTTTACTATATATTATAATAACAAACAAAATCCACTGCAGTATTATTATTTAAGTCAGATGGATTGCATTGCAGACCAAACTCCAATTTGCTATTTTGAGTGTACATTCGCCAGTATCAGTCATTCGCCAGAGGATTGGGGGAGCTCTTACTTACATCCCACGTAGCTGTTTGTGTTTGCATTCTGTTGATCTCTCTGTGTGCTCTGTCTGTTTGTGTTGTGGCTAGCTGATGGAGGCAAGTATGATACCACCACCACCACGTTCTATCCGAGCCCAGTGCGCTGGGATGAACAGAGTGATGAATGCTAATACGTCTGCTGTATGGAGCTAATGCTCAGACCCACATGATGTGTCAACATCAGAACCACCGTGTGAAACTAGATGCTTTGTGTTCTTCTCTACCCTCCTTCTGTCAAATACATCTGAAATCCTGTGCAGGCGTGTTTCTGTTCAACCCTCAGTAGTGTTCCTCCATATAGCCCCCAACCCACAACTAGTAATGTCTCAAATTGTGTAAATAAACAATCCTGTGGAACTCCAGTAGCTACATAATATTCCCTTTACATACAACCTGCAAACACTGAACTTCATTCTCATATTTTAGTACAACCTAAAGTCAAGTTAGAAGCTCAGAAACTCTGCGTCTTAACGTTGTTTCTCATGTACCTACTTAGTCATCGTTTTTTGCTCTCTCTTTCTCTCTGACCCCTCTTAGATGTTGAGTGAGGCCTCAGAGGACAACCTGATAGACCTGGGCCCAGGCTCCCCTGCTGTAGTCACGCCACGGATCACCTCCAGCCCTCCGCCCCACTCCTCTGCCGGGGCCACTGCCTCCCCGGCCCATAATTCAACCACAGCCTCGCTAACCTCCGCACTCGGCAGCCTCGGTACGAACAGAACGGTGTCAAGTCTGTCTGTATCACGAAAATGTTTTTTCACTCCATATTCATTCTTGCTTCCAACTCCAACGATCTAATTTACACACTCGCTCACTCTCACTTGGCTTTTGAGAAGCAGCAGAGTGTATAAAAGGCTCATAATCTGGCTACTAATGGGAAATGAACCCAGCAGCATAACTGATTACTAGAGACTCTTCCCCACCACTGCTAGCTCCCCTGATGGTCTCTAGAAAGTCTCTGTATGCTGTAGTATTCTGGTAAAAGCTTAGATATACTGCAGCTCTTTTGGTGGAGTCAAGTCAGCCACCCTGTAGCGTAGAAGTGCTGTGAAGGATGACTTTTCACAAGACGGCCGATGTAGATTGGCAACTAAATCTTCATTGCATTGCTTCTTTAATTCCATTATCCTGTCACTTCTTTTGTCATGTTTTTTTTTTAACCTTTCTTCATCATCCTCCTGTTTTCTCCTTCTTGCTCATTCTCTCTTCTCCTCTGCGTTCACACCATCTCACTTCAGATGTAGGTTCAGACAGTGCGAGAGGCGCCCCGTCTTCTCTACAAGCCCGCAACCGGGATGACTTTGACATGTTTGCCCAGACCAGGAGCAGCTCTCTGGCTGAACAACGCAAGAAGTAGGTCTATATTTCACTTTGCTTGTGAGCCCAGATCTTCATGTCATTATTCAGGATGTAATTTGGTTTTGTAAATTTTAATATCTGAAGTAGAAATCCACCCTCTGACACTTATACATTGTTCCATGATGTTCACTGTATTCAAGTTTTTTCATAATGACGCATCAGTTTACTTTTCATTTTCTCTATCTACTGTCCTTTATAGATTTATTTGATTTGAGGTGTTTTGAAAACCTCCAGTATACAGGTGTTAATCTGTCACTTTCTCTGCCAAGAACTTGTTGTATTCAGTTGTAGGTTGAATATTTAAGTACAGGAATGATATTGATAAAGTAACATGGACACGATTTCACAGTTAAGGAAAAGGTTTCGGCTATTTAGGCTACTTTTTCCTGAGAAACTGGTATATTTTCAGCAGTGCTGTGGATTTGTTTCTGTTCTTGCATTTCTTCCTCCTCCTTTTTTTTAAAAGCACATTTCATGTCTTTTCTCCTCCAAAAATAATATATGAACTCATCAAATCCCATTCTTGCTGTTCCTGAAAAAATAAACAGTTATTCATGGAAAATAAAAAATATATTAGTTTTGTTAATTAAAGTATAATCAGAATGGGTCAGAAATGCCAGGTATTGTTATTGTTTCATGACAGTGTTTTTTAAAATACTTTTAAGGTGGATATTTCCTTCAGTTTTATATTATTATTTACACTGATTGATTTTTGTCAGCGTTTTTAATTTTTTATTCTGCTTGATTCTCATAGATATTGAGCCAAACCAGCTTCTATGCTTTATCTCATCTATGTTTTTTTATGTGTTTGTGGGCAGTGTAAAGTATGAAGACCCTCAGGCTCTGGGCGGCCTGGCCTCGGCGTTGGATGTTAGACAACAGAACACAGGAGGGGTGAGTACACTGAAGCATGTAGTTTAATACAGCTTTTGCCCAGATATGAAATGTGGGCGCTGCATTATTTACATGACTGACAAGTCCTCTTGTACGAGTCCGTCCTCAGCCCTCCGTCACTTCCTGCATGTAACATACTGTAATACTGTATGTTCTACAGTGACGTTTGTCCTGTGTGCGGTGATATTTGAACTTTGATCAAGCAGAAAGGTGAAGGTGTGTGTACTGATTATTGGCAGTACTGAATGGCTTAAATAAAGATCTTGCATTGTGAAAGTAATAAGCATGGCTATAAGTAGAGTGTAAGTAAGCACTCAGAATGGGTACCATATGAATAACTTGCAGATTCTACATCCAAACCATTGTCACTTTTTTTGCATTTGTTCTGGGCAGAAATTTGTCTCGGCAGTTTAGTCAGTCATTAAAAAAAAAACATAAATTATATTTTCTCATTCCTAAACCTGATATCAGTTCTTTGTGAATCCAGTTTTTGTTGATTTACATAATCAGTTTGCACAGAGAATTAAGCACATGCTAGTTTCAATTTTTTTTTTCTGTCTGAACACACATTGCAATATATTTGCATGGTTATCACTATGTACACAGACAATTCTGAAACCTGAACCACCACACACACAAGCAGACACACAGTGGGGATTACACACACCATCCCCTTTTTTTGTTACCTCAGGTGCCCTGTGACAGTACTTTACTTGAGGGAGTTTAGTCTTTTCTTTTTTCCCCTCTTATTTTCCTCATTTACATCTTTATGGAATGAGCCTTTCACCACTTTGTTTCATTCTCCCTCTCTTTTTTTTCTCCCCCTTTTAAGTGACAATCGTCTCTTGCATATTTGACTTCTGGTCTGTCTCTCTCTCTGCACTGTGTGCTATGCTGTGGTGGGGCCTGCTACCTCTCTTCTCTTGTGTAAGGTGTTGTTCTGTTGTTGATTCAGCTGAGGGTAAAAGGGGATGATAACCCAGCAGATCAGGAGCTGCCCATAGACAGCTGGCTTATTACCCAAGGAATGGTGAGGACTCCATCCTCAGTGTGTCCTCCTCCCTTCCCTTCATGTCCACCATCACCCCCCCCCCCCTTGCTGTCAATCTCCTCCAAGCATCATCCATAATCCTCATTTTCAGCCTCGCCTCACTCTGTCCTGGAATGCTCAAACAAGCCCAGTACTAAGAAAGTGTTTTCCCCTAAAGAGCATCCGCCTCCATGTTGTACTCTAGTGTTGGGCAATATGACGATGTACACATAAGACGTTAGAGATTTGTCAACTGTAGCAACAGGGCTGCTTTGGCAATACTGAAACAGGATTGTTACATTATAAATGATCTTTATTGGTCCGGTACTTCATTGTACTTTACTGTATCAACCAAATCCTCTCTGGTTATTTCATCTAAAAGGAGTTCATGAATTGAATTTCCAGAATATGGTATAAATCACTGCTGTGATTATAAAATTACATATACTATAATATAAGATTTTATCCATATTGCCCACCTCTATTGTACTCAGTTGACATGGGTGCTAAACACTATATCCATTACTGATTAGGGATGGACATTTTAAATAATTTCAATATTCGAGTACTTGCATTAAATTATGATAGAGTACTCGAGTACTCACAAAAAAAAAATCTAACATCATAGGGTCCGAAGTGAACACCCAAGCAAAAATGCAGATATGAAAGTTTAACATCACATAGCCAGCACTGTTTATTCATTTCATTTATTTTGTCAAAATACTTCCAAACATCACTCTTATTCCTGGTCACCATTCTGCCTGTCCTGTCCAAAAATGTAAACTTTTAATATAGAGCAGGGTCAATTTACCCACTTTATTAGGTATACCTGTGCAATCTAATACAATCTAATACAACAGCTCTGTCATAAATTCTATTAAATTATACATTTATAAATTTTCAGTTTTTGTTGACATTGTCAGAAAGGTGGTAATTGTACTTTATGTTTATTATTGGTCATAGTGGGTGGTGGTGGTGTACTGGAATGTTTTATATTGAATGGCGTTCCTAATAAGTTGTCCACCCCATTAACATACATGACACTTTTTAATATAATGCACTCATACAGTACACCACCACCACCCACTATGACCTCGATAATAAACATAGAGTACAATTATCACCTTTTTGACAAGGTAAGTGTATATATATATATTTGTCTTTTTTACAAAGCAAAAAATAAATGTGATTACTCCTATACATTGAACAAGTACTGAAGTCCAAATCGAGTACTTTAGTACTCATGCCCATCCCTATTACTGATATCAACCTTTTACGTTAATTCCTCCCCCCTACGGTTGGATTAATGAGCCTGACTGATCTCCAGGAGCTTCCATCAGCTAGATCCATCTCTTAACATTCACACGCTAAAACAACGGAGGAGTACAGATACCACCGCTGCACAGAACGGTCAAATCAAGAATGACGAGCAGTGTGTATTCATAACAGCAGTGCATCAAAGCATTAAAAAAAAAAGTGATAATGTGTTTGAGACTTCTGTGTAGCGGTGAGTATTTGTTGGTTGCACTCTAATGGTCTGTGGATCTTAAATAATAAAGTAGATGTAAGTAACCTCACATGTCCCATTCTAACCAGGAACAGATCAACCGACTAACTGATGTCTCAGTAGTTGTAATATTTTTAACCGACTGTATGATGAGTGTAAATGTTTGAATATAAAGAACGACACTTTGCTGTGAGTAACGGTTGGGACAAACTTCTTCACACAGTATTTTCTCTCTTATTCACACAGTCGCATGTGGGGTTTTTTTTTTTCTTCTGTGAATGACTTTCCCTGCCCCACTGCCTTGGCCTTGCTTTTGATATGCTCCTTCACTATGTTAACTATGATTTCATGAGGAAATCCCCACCTGTGTTCTGGTAGCATATAATAGGATCTCATGAAAAGGGTTTTGTTCTCTCTATTCAACTTTGCTATCAGGTTGACGTCAACCGTGATGCATCACACGGGTGAAACAAAAGACTTTTAGTATTGTGTATAAACTCAGTGCCTTTTTTTTTGCTTAAAAAAAACATGCAAATAACTCTTGCAGTGTCCCTCCTGATGGATGAAATTGTATTTTCTTTTCAGGCACATAGAATACAACATCTAAATATCATTGAAAAGAGTATTGTTCTAAAGCTTTTTAATTGTAAATGGGGAACATAACAGAAGATTTTTTTTTTTTTATCAGAAGCGTGTCAATCACCACACACTTGACTTTTGCAGAAAAGAATAGCTAATGTATAAGAATAGGCTTCTTCTCCCTTTCCCAGCAGTCCCGAGTCAGTCAGATTGTTTTGTGTCCATCACATACATAAACATAAACGCAACACCATCCACTCTGACATGGCTTGCGTCATCACAGTCACTGCACGCTTGCGCTCCACGCGTCCTGTGTGGTGTGCGTGTGCAGTGTGTGTGTGTGTGCTCCACGTATGTGTTGTGCGCCGTGTGATTGCCCTGCCTCTCAACGGTCCCTGTGCTTTTCGGCTTTTCCCATCCAATCAATCTCTTAATCACGTTCAAGCGATTTGCTAATTAACTAATGATGTGGAATAATTAACACTGCTGTGTGACATTAGTCGGCAGCTGTTAAGCCATGTCAGCACTACAGAACTAATGAGAACAATACACAAGCTGGGAACTCCTGTTCTCATTGAAGACAGCTGATAAGCAGATCGTCGCACATGATTAAAACTATAAGAGCACAGACTTGAGAGGGGCCGAGTGTGTCTTTTCTTTTTGTCATCATTTGTTTTATTTTTTATCATTTTCCTCTCTTGAGCCTTTTTGTGATTCCTATTCTTGTTGTTTTTGTATGTGTGCGTATGCGTGTGCTACAATTTTTTGGATTTTGTTGACGGGGTTGGGTGTCTTTCTGTTGTGTGGCTTTGGCGCTGCCCCTTGGTTTGTCCATGGCTTTGCTCCATAGATCCCCGTATCGCAGTCCTCTGTCATGGATGACATAGAGGAGTGGCTCTGTGCTGACGTGGTGAGACTTCTTTACCTTGATTTATAACTTTTTCTTCTCTTCTTTCTCTCTTCTTCTACCCTCAGGTTTTTGTTTAGTTTTCTTTGACAGCACGTTTCATTCATCCGTCTCATATAACTGGACACCTTCAACTTAAGTTTCTTTTAACTTCACATCCTTTCATTCACTGTAACTTTATTTCCACCAATGACTGACATATAACAGTTGAGTGTGAGGTCTGACTTACATATGCTAACATAGTGCTAATGACAGTAGCGTTAAAACAGCTGATATGATCTTTCTTAAAATATGCATGTGGAGGTTGGGGTGTTGGGCTCAAGAAAGTTCTTTAATGTGTTCTCCTGTGAGAAGTATGTGGAAGGATGCATGTTTGACGGATCCTTCATGAGCGACTTTATGGATTTGTCAGAACTTTTTGTGAACTTTACAGGCATCTGACTTGTATGATGCTTTGTGTTGCTGACTGTTTACTGACATTTTTGTGTCTGTTAAAATAAAGCCACCTCTGTTTTTGATCTTTTCTGCCAAAATGGGTTTATTATCTTCTCACTTCTCTTTATAGAAAGGTGATGTTCCAGAGGAAGGGGTAACCAGTGAAGGTACAGACTGCAATTACAAATAATATGAACAAGTTTTATTATTTTTTTCTTCCTTATATAACATTCAACTCTGCATTTCTCTGAGTCAAATCAATTTGTTTCTTTCAGAGTTCGATAAATTCCTGGAGGAGAGAGCGAAGGTGGCAGACACTCTGCCATCTCCCCCCGGAGCTAACCCTGCTCACCCTGTCCGTGCCCCTAGTGGATCCCACAAGAAGGCTGAGCGGACGGAAGATGCCCTCTTTGCCTTGTAGACTCTTCTCAGAGAATCTCAATCTCTCTCCAGGGCATCTAAAGGTCCTCGCCCTAAATGATTCCCCTCAAACAGTCCCTCCAGTCCCATTTCATCGCTGACCGGCAGTGGTGTAGCAAGTGATCTCCACCTCCTTGTAATTCTCTTTCCACATTGTTGCCCTAACATACAGAGGTCCGACATGTTCACTGCGCACTACTGTGTTGCGTTTTACTATATATGGATGTATTAATCTGTAAGTGTGGGATGTACGCGCAGCCCTGCATCTCATTTGTAACGCTCCACCAAAGGACTTGTTAACATGTTAGATGAGGTTTAAAGATGTGGTGTATTACTGCGGGATTAATGGAAAATTTCACTGCAGGTCCACGCGTCAAGTCAGTATGGAAGCATACAATTAGGATTATATTGTGTTGTTCGACTACATTCGGCTAATTTTTGCTAATTTATGCATTTATTGTTTTAATGGTTTGTTCTGTACTATGTACTAGCGCTGTGGTTATGGTTGATTCATGCATAATTTTTTTTTCTACAAATAGTCCAGTTAAGAGTTGTAGTCATGCTTTTAATACTGAGATATGTGTGGAATGGCAGCATATTTTATTACCCAGTTTGACTGAAGCAGAGTGGAGAAAAGACTGTTAGCAGGCTAACATCGCTAACAAGGCACATTATAGCTAAATTATAGCTAATATTGATAAACGGTGTATGCCAGCATTCCTTTAACCAAAGGGAATAAAGACTAAAAAATCTAAAAAAGCACTTGTTAGGATTCTCTGTTATGTATTTGAAATGGCTAAGGGGAAGGAACGTGCCCATGGAATATTTCCCATCAGTCTTTTCAGTCTCTGAAAAGCTACAAGAAATTAGCTGAAAAAAGTAGCTCTTGAAACTTTTAGCCATTCCAAAGAATATTTAGGCTTTAATGACCAATCAGCACTTAATTTCACTTGTTGAACAATAATTACATTCATGTGTTATAGATATTATGGTATCATGAACATTTTCCTTCCTCTGCTATATTAATGTCTGTGCACTTTGAAGCAAAAACAAATCTGTATTTTGTCCTTTGTGTTTACAAGATGGTTACTATTTTTCTAGGGGATGGGAAGTGATCTTTAGATTGACTTCATTTTGCACATAACTTTTCTAACTGTTTAATTCAAGCACATGTTCACAAAACACATTCATAGAAGTGGATAGATGGACTTACAAAGTTGTGATTACAAAAGGTTTTAAGAATAATAGAAATTACATGAAGATGCAAGACAAAAAAAAGGCATTTAAATTAGTGGCATGACTTAGCGCCGGCGTCATAATCTTCTAAAAGATAAAATTTATAGCTTACAATGCACTATTGTAATGGATGTATTCATATAGGTAGATCTTCACATACTCTATACTATGTATTCTATATACCTCAAAATACAGAAATATTAGTTTCTGTATCTGGTTAAAAATGTATTGGCTCATAGTAATATCCAGAAGGCAGGGAGGTTTATGTATTATTTCATCCCCTGATTGTATTTTTATAGTTCATGTAAAAAAGGAAAAAATTCATGTTTGTACACTTCATTATTGAACTTTTTGTGGTTCAGGCTGAAGCACACAGTGAACAAACACAGTTGTACTTTCTTTGATTTGTGCCGTCAAAGACATATTTTCATTCTTGGTGTATTTTCATGATTCATCCGCTCTTGTTAGAGCTGCATACAAACATTTCTGTGATTGACTGATTTCAGAAAAGAAGCTCTGAAGCTTTGGTGTACTTAAGATCACACTGAGGCAAAAGCAATCCTGTCTTCATTCCAGCTCTTTTGCTGATGCTCTGGTTTGTTCTAACCTTGCTCTGCACTTCAAAGATTTTTTTTTCTTCTTTCAGTCCATTAAAGACCAAAAGCCTTGTCAATCCAAGGCAGACCATTTGAATTTCCTCCCAAGTAGTAAAAGCCTAAACATGCGTCAAAATTACTTGTTGAATTATACTTTGTCAGTATAGGCCTCCCAGTGGAGAGAAATATTCATGATTTGTTATATTTGTTAACCTAGATGCATTGAAAAATTATTTGTGTCAACATAATCAGTGTGATTAAATATTTAAATGTATTTTAGTAGGTTTAATAAAATTGCCAGGTAACTGAGATAATAGCATCAAATTTACAATCAACCACTGAGTCCACTTTGAAAAACTAAACAATGCAGGCGGAACAAAGATGGTTACTAAAAATGTAACAGGAGGTCCTTTTAAAGGGAACTTCAGTTTTTTTTCTGTGTTAATATGTTACGAATCTCTGGACCTATAACAGAGTGTACTGTGTTACTTGCTTTTATGAAGCTTTAGTCTTGATTGCAACATGTATTCCTCGAAATTCTGGCTATGTCAAAATGGTTACTGAATGTCTTTTAATACTGATGAATCAGACATTTAGACATGGAAGAGAGACTTGTTTTCTGTTCGTGGATGTCTCGTGTCTGTTTGGCTGTGCCGTCTGCTGCCATTACTAATGGTCAGAAATCTGTTTGACCTAATGCACGTATGTAACTGCCCAATAAAACACTAGCAATGTGTGACCTCTACCTCACAATTGTTTGTGGTTATTTTACAGTTGAGGTTGTGTGTCTGTGAATCTCCCACTTCCTCGTGCACATGCTGATGCAACAGGCCCTCAATCTTGCACTTCACTGGCCATTCATTGTCACATGAGCTTCTCACCCCCCCACCCCGTCCCATTTAGTAGTTCATGGACACTTCATCCTTTCTGCTTGGCATAACAGCTTAGCATACAGAAAATGTAAACAACTCCTTTTGTCACACAGATGTTTATACAAGTTTTACTTCTCTTAAAGTTTTTGTTACCTATAGTTGATTGTTTAGCATCACTGGCATGTTTCCAAAAGTGAGCAAGACATTCACCTTTATGCAAACATACTCCATCACCAACACTACAAGGCCTGCCGATAGGCTTTTAATATTCATCCGCTCCCTCAGTACTGATAACAACTTTGCTGTACTACTCTAGGTCAGTGACCTATTTCCCCAACATGCCTTTGTGGGGCGACCCCTTTGTATGCACGTGACACATTATAATTTTAATTTATCTGATGCTTATTTTTCTGAAAAATTCTGTGTTTTCAATTATTTACATTATTAATAATTTAAATGTTTTTTTCTGGAATAAGCTTTATTTTACTACTTTACAGAGATAAATGAAGTATATAGATTGTTACATTTGTGCCCAGTCTCAAAGTTGTTTGTTTTTTTTGACAAAATATTATATTTTTCCTCATTTTATCGTACTTTGGCCACTTGTATCCCTCCAGGTTATTTCCCTGCTGCTGCTTCCACTATTATAGGAGAGAAACACATGATGTAATCACTAGACCAGAGATGTGACGTCAGATCACCCCACTCGGTTTCTGAGCTTCCCATTGGACGATTTTCACTGGTTCTACAGGAGGAGCCGCCGCTCCGCGTCAAACAAACTTGACTTTCAGTAGCCCCACGCCTGCTCGGCTTTGATTGGCTGTCGGGGGCAAACCCACAATAAACACATGCATGCTGTTTCACTCAAAATGCAATGTTTGGTGAAATAATAATAATGCTAAACATTAATTAACAACCATACAGAACTGGAATAAATGAGCATTTGTTGCATTATAGTACACATTTGTGCTCAGTAGATAATTATTTTACAGTACTTTTCACATTAATTCATACGAGTATTCCGGAGACATTCTAATAGTTTGTCTAGCATATTAATGGTCATGTCTTAGTGTAGATTTTTCTATAAAACGATATCCTTATGGCCCACATGCTGCTATGACAATCAAAACAACCCTGAGAGCCAGTGACGTGACGATCCAGTTCGAGGGCTCTGATTGGCTGCGGCGCCTGTCAATCATTATCGGCGAGGTGGATTTGTTCCAGTGCTGTGAATGAGCTCCAGTGTTTGTGCTAGGCTTTACAAGTTTCCCTGCACGATCATGGGGGTAGGAGTGAGCAGCTAGTTGACAGATTTAAAAAAAAGTTGCACCTCACTTTGCGCGTGTTTCAAGGTAGACTTGGGAGTTGAAGCTTTTTTTTGGCAAATGTAGGGACGTGAGAAGTTTCTGATTAATTGGATAGCCGGGCACAAGAGTCAAGATGAACAACCTGTCGTTTGACGATGCTTCGCTGGATAATCTGGATCCAACACTGTCGCTTAATGACCCCAGCGACATCGACACGGCCCTCTTAAGCGACATTGATGGTAAGAAAATACGATAATGTAACTCAGTCAGGTTAACTAAACAGCCCAAACCAAACAACGCCGGTTATAATTTATCTGAATGCCATGTGTGTTTCACTCATCAAGTCTTGTGTAGCTCCTGTCTTATACTTGTCACAAGCTGTTTAAAAACCTCATTTATGCTAACAGACAGCGCCAATTTTGAAGGTTTTAGCTCCCAACGTAGCTTTCAGCCGTCATTAGCTAGACCAGCTAATGACTTTCTCTCTCTTGGTTAGCTGAGCTTATAACGTGTGGTTTCGTTAGAGGTCTTACGGTGTTGTTTCTTGTTTCATGCGCTGTCAGACCTTGCTGTGATAATCATGCTGTCGCATAATAATAGTATTAAGACTGGGTGAGTTAGCTAAGCTAGTAGGTGAAGCTAACATGGTGAATGGTCGTGAGTGCGCCCCGCCCCCAGCTTGCTCCTCAGACAGGGGTTACTGTCGGTCATTCCTCCTCTTTGGGTTCACGGTGCCTCAGTTGACCGAATCGAAACATTTTATACTAATTTGTGTTTATTTTATGATCACGAAATCAATAGATTATTGTAACACTGCGCTCTAATGAGGCCTCCTGTCTCACATCTTTCTATCTCGTTTTAGTTATAAACACGTGCTTCCTTACGTTTGCATTAGTTTTTCATAAGTTGGCACATGCTCATCACACATTTGGTGTTAATATTAGGGATGGAAGGTGAAGAAAGCGTTAATTGCATACATGGAGTACTATTTTCTGTGTTTTTTTTCTGGAGATTTTACTGTAATGGCCAATATGCATCTCTACAGTAATAGCCATCGTGTATTTATGTAAGGCTGCACTGCGTATATTATAGGCAGTAATGCATATCTTGCAGACGTTCTCAGTATCTTCCCAAAATGTGACCGACAGTAACCCACGGTGATGCTGCTCGATGGTAACCTCGTGCAGACAGCGCTCCCTCTCTTTCCTGTCTTGAGCTGATCGGCATAGCAAGTCTCTGAGACGCGCTCTGATTGGTCAAGAGCGATCACCTCATACAAAACACTGGTTTACAAATCCAGGCTGCTGCGTTTCACTACAGACACAACATACACTCAGTGTCAGTATTTTTTTTTTTTTTTTAAATTTTTTTATTGAGTAATATGTTCCTGTTGAGCTGCTTCAGGTCAAAATTAATTTTGGCATCTTTCCGGAGCACAATATAACAGGGTGTTGATGAGCATAATGTCAGGTTTTATATTGAGCATGATATTTCTCAAATAAATAAAATTTCAAAATAAACTGCAGCAGCTTGTTTTGGAAAATAAACGTTTTGGAAATTTTGGATCTCTTAGGCCCAGATCATGCAGACTCAGACCCACGAGCCCATAACCAAATTACTTTTTGGACAGCAGAAATCTTTTAAGTTGTTTTCAACTGTGGTATTTGAGTATGTGTCTCCTTTTTTATGTGTCTTTGTGTGTATTTGAATTTGTATATTTATACTTATGACCTAATCATCTCTCTTATTGATTGCAGACAGAAATAAATTTCACTTTCAACTTTAAGAACTCTTTCATGTCTTCTCACTGATGTATCAGACCAGTTTACTAATAGTTATTTTGCAACAGTGTGGCCCACAGCTGCAGGAATACTATAAATTGCTTGAATGCACATGGTTGAATAAAATGTAGCATGTACAGTATATGTGTATTTGGTGTTTTCCACAACAGTTTGTACCTTATGCAAGACTGTGCTGTTTGTACAATCTATGTCATTATACACTGTGAAGAGGGTCAATTAATTGATTTGATTCTGATTCAGTTTTTGGTTATAATTGAATCTTGGTTCTGATTTGTGTCATACTGTTTGAGTATGAAAAGGAAAAATGTGTTGAAATCAAAATCTGCCTTCATTATCAGGAAGTTGCCACAAACAGTAATTTGTCATAGATTATAAAGTATTTGGTGATTCCGTTTTGAAACAAAGAACAGCTATTTGTTTAGAACAGTTTGTATGTTTGTTGGTTTACACCTGTTTTTACTTGATTTTGATACACAAACCAAAAAACAGTGCATTGTTATCCCATGCTACAGTAAATGCCTTGTAACGTTAGATTTATGGTACTTCCTACTTACATGAGGCTATTTTAGCACAGTGATTGCATTTCCCTGTAAGTCACTACAATATGTTGTAACTGAATTTTGAGTGCTTTCTTTGGTCGGCTATATTATAAACACTGTGCATGTGGGTTGAGATGTAGACAGAAGTGCAGGAGATTCAGTTTGTTGTAGTTGAAAACCATGTTTCTCAACAAATGCCTGGTTTATATACATTTGGATCCAGTTCTGATGGTGGTTCTGATTTCTGTCCTTCCTTAGACATGCTTCAGCTCATCAACAACCAGGACATGGAGTTTGGAGGACTGTTTGATAACCCTCCATACACAGGACCTGCCCCCACCCAAGAGCTTCCTGCTCTGACCCAGTCCATCACCTCAGCTGCCCCTCCCTCCACCACTACCACACCTCCATCTACGTCCTCCTCCTCTATCCTCAGCAGTAGCCCCCACCTGGATGCGCTCCTGGGGCCTCCCATCACCCGCAGCTCCTCAACCCCAGACAAGGTTTTCCAGCCACCCACCTTCCAGCAGTCCCCCCTGGCCCAGGTATCCAACTCCACCCCGCGGCAGCAGCCAGCCTCCCCGCAGCAGGCTCAGAGCCTCAGACAGCCCCAGGTGGAACAGCCCCAACCCATTCTCAGCCAGTCACCCCCGGCTCAGGCAGCCTCACCTCATGGATCACCAGGACCGAACCCAGTATTCAGCTCCACGCCTCAGGCCCTCTTCACTTCTCCTGCACCACAGACTCCACCTCAACCTCAACCCCAACCTCAGCCACAGACACAACTTCAGGCTCAAGTTCAGGTTCAGACCCAGCAGACTCGGACCAACTACAGCAGCCCAAACACTTACACAGGTAAGTACAATTTGATGGTGATGAGAGTTTATCCTTGTGCTGTGAGTAAAAGGTAGATAATCCGAGTTTAAGACTTTAAAAAGGCATTGGGATGTTTTAACACAGGTTATAGTCTTATTTTCTTTGTGCAGTGACGGGTTTTCTCGCTTTGTACAGTACCAGTCAAAAGTTCAGACACACCTGTGTTCAATCTTTTGTCTGGTACTGTGTGTCTGTTATTGGATCAATTCAATACTAAATCCAGGTACAAAACCAGATATTCAGTGTGAAAAACTAGTTGAAAATGGCTTGTAAAGAATAAATCATTGCGTTCTTTAGCAAACAGGAGCTGTAATGTTTGGTAGGTGTTTCAGCGAATTGGCTGTAACAATGCTTGTATAGGTTTCTTCTTGTATGTATGACTCTTGGGCGCACATTGTTATGTTATCACAACTGATGCACAGTAAATAATATAAGAATGGAGAGCTACTTCTGTATTCTATTTTAAAAAGGAGGGAAATGCTAGAAATCAACAAGAATAAATAGTGTTGGACCGCTGCCTCTTGTACGCACCTGCAGCTAAAATAGTTAATTACTTTTAAAAGGATTACAAAGCCAGGGCCAATGTAGTTTAAATCAGATTTGTGTTTCCCATGCCAGTTTGGAAATGTGTCCCAAATTAAACCCCAGAGCCCAACAAGGGTGGCTCTTCATGTGTATTGCATTTCTTAAACTTGGACACTAGGTTATTCAACCTCAGCTGATTGCCCTAATCTAATAGACTTTGCTCAGCAGTGTGAACATCTTTAAGCTAAATGAAACTGCTTTGTCTGGGCAACACCCATTGTATATGTACACATTGCAGCATATATATATATACACAGACCGGTGACAGATTAAAGGAAAAACCAACATAAAGTGTCTTAGTAAGGTGTTTGGCCACCATGTGCCACCAGAACAGCTTTAATGCGCCTTGGCATTGATTCAACAAGTCTCTGAACTCTACTGGAGGGATGAACACTATTTTTCCAAAAGATCTTCCCTCATTTGGTGTTTTGATGATGATGGTAGTGAGCGCTGTCTGCTCCATCCGTCCAAAATCTCCCATAGGTGTTCAACTGGGTTGAGATCTGGTGACTGTGAAGGTCATAGCATATGATTCACATCATTTTCATACTCATCAAACCATTCAGTGACCCCTCGTGCCCTGTGGACGCGAGCGTTGTCATCCTGGAAGAGACCACTCCCATCAGGATAGAAATGTTTCATCATAAGATAAAGATGATCACTCAGAACAACTTTGTATTGATTTGCAGTGACCTTCCCTCTAAGAGGACAAGTGGACCCAGAATATGTCAGCAAAATGCCCCCCAAAGCATAACAAAGCCACCAGATCCCTTCACTGTAGGGGTCAAGCATTCAGACCTGTACCGGTTTTTCCTTTAATTTGTATGTGTAAAATAAATATACACACCAACCATGTCCACTGAAAAAACCTACTAATGCTTAATGGTTTGGAAATGTAGCAGATTACACATTGCACATTCAAGACGCAGTAAAAAGTTTTTATTACTCATTGAAGAAATTCCCCAACCTTGTTACTCATAGTTGGATGCAATCACCAGCCCCGTTGGAGCTGATAAGAAGGTGACGCACTGAATGTTGCTATCACTTATTTCTAATGAGATAGCAGCTCACCTAGTGGTCTACAAACCCATAATCTATAACTTCCACAATGTCAATTGCAGCAACAGAAGCTGTTACTACTTGATTTGCATCGGTACATTTCATAAACCAATACAAACATCTAATATTCTCTTGCCTTCATTGCTCAGTGACATCATGGTTTTTAGTTTAAGTACAAATATGGAATAGATGAAAGAAAGTCATTGCAATACTTATGTAATGGAAAGCAATTTAGCAATGAACTCATTCACTGTAGAATTTCCTTCACTGTTTCGTAACTATTTTTCCAGCTGGCAGTCCAGGCAGCGTGAGCCAACCAGTCACCACTTTGTCA
Organism: Thunnus maccoyii; assembly: GCF_910596095.1. Lineage (NCBI taxonomy): Eukaryota > Metazoa > Chordata > Actinopteri > Scombriformes > Scombridae > Thunnus > Thunnus maccoyii. The sequence continues at coordinate 14,172,950 of NC_056550.1, read as the reverse complement.
TCCTCACCTCCAACTGTTCAACCAGTGGCCATTCAGGCTCAGCTCCAAGGGCTGACCACCACCTCTCCTCTGCTCGCAACGTCGGCAAGCCCACCGACTCAGACTATCACATCTCATGTACAGCAAGTACCTGTAAGTGTACAAGACCGGCACCTGAACGAACCTGAACTGACTTGTATGCATTTCTTGTTTTTGAGTATTATGGAATCAAAAAGCAGACTTAACATCTGTGTATCTGTCCTGATTCGTGTGTTTCTCAGGTGTTGCTTCAACCCCAGTTCATCAAGGCTGAATCTCTGCTGCTGACCACTCTGAAGCATGACCCCTGTATAGTTACTACTGTGGCCTCTCCCACATCCCTGGCCACCACCACCACCCCAGTACAGAGCACTTCACTGCAGGTAGAAACATCGTGTGCTGTTTAAACTCTGATCACACAACACACTTTGGTAATGTCATTCACTCATCCAATGCAAATCTCTCAGCTGCAATAATAGAAAAGTTTCAATTTTACATAATCACCTTTACAACCAATTTGTAGCAAAGAGGATTAAGATCTAAACTGTGGTGATCGAATATTCCTTTGACCATAAAAAGAACTTGTGAGAGTGAAGAGAGAGAAATACAATTTTCCTTTGCAAATTCTTCACCCAACTGTCTACTTTTTTTGTTCTACTCCTATTTCTCCCCTCTCCCATCCCACCCTGCGTACCTCCTCAGGCCTTTATGGGCGGGGGCACCATCCTGACCACGGTGCCTGTCATGGTGGACGCTGAGAAGCTGCCAATCAACCGCATCGCTATCAGCGGTAAGCCAGTCGGCCAGGTACACAAGGGGGAGAAGCGCACCGCTCACAACGCCATTGAGAAGCGCTACCGCTCGTCCATCAACGACAAAATCATCGAGCTCAAAGACCTGGTGGCGGGTACGGAGGCCAAGGTAGGAAAGAGCATCTCTTATCTTTACTGCAATGCCATGGCATCAGTGTTAGGGTGTACTCAGAGGTGATATGCGTCAAATTCTGAAAAATGTTACAATATGATTTTTATTATTTACCAGTTATTTATAGGTATTATTGTTTCTTTTTATACTCTGTCATAGCTCAACAAGTCTGCAGTGCTGAGGAAAGCCATCGACTACATCCGTTACCTGCAGCAGTCCAACCAGAAACTCAAACAGGAGAACATGGCTCTTAAAATGTCAGCCCAGAAAAACAGTACGTGCTTAAAACCTTCCTCTCGTCTTTATTCTGTAACGGCTTCTCTGCGATTTATCACATTTTCCTCTAAAGGAAGTCATTCAGTTGACCTTCCATGATGAGGTCTATTGATAGCTGCTGTTATCCTGAAATGATAAAACGACCTCTAAATAAGTAGGATTTAAGGCTGAAGATGTCTCTGCTTTTGTTCTGCTGATTGACCCCTAACTGCTCACCTCATCTTTCCTCTTTCTTCAGAGTCTCTCAAGGACCTCGTTGCCATGGAGGTGGATGGACAGGCTGATGTGAAGAGCGAGCTGCCCACCCCGCCAGCCTCTGACGTGGGCTCCCCCACTTCTTTCTCACACTGTGGCAGCGACTCAGAGCCTGACAGTCCAATGGGGGAGGACACCAAGGTATGCAGCGCTTCACTTAAACTGCTAGACATAACAACATTTGAAAGGGTCAGTTTAGTTGACTTAGGAGTCTCATACAATTGTCTTAAGCAAGACATTGAATCCCCTCTTGCTCATTTATTACAAGTCATTTAAATATCTAAATAATTGTAATCTGTTGTGTTCAAGGCTGAAATATGCTTCTGCAGTAACTCTGTACATCTGTCATGCCATGATGTACTCCTCCTTATATGTAGAGGCTATGTGCACTATATAGAGACTGCAAAAGCTGCAATGGCCCTGCTTTACTTTTGTACAACATGTTCACAATTCCCTTTGTGTTTGTTGATAGTCACAACAGAAAGCAGGTTGAAGAAAAGCTGAGTAATCTACTCTCAGTAATGCTGGTAGGGGATGTGTATGGTTAGGGTTTTATCAACACTCCTTATCAATACAGATTTTTAACATAAAATAATATGCTGAATTGAGGGATTAGCTCAGTATATTATTATTATTGTTGTTATTATTATTATTATTATTATTATTATTATTATTAGTCAGAGTGATATAATGTCGTAACGGCTGTCTTTTTTTTATTATCTGAGTTTTTAAATCACAAATTAATCTCTCTGGTCTCTCTTCTGTTTGCCAGCCAAATGTGGGCATGTTGAACAGATCGGCAGCTGGCGGTAGCGCTGGCGGCATGTTGGACCGTTCCCGCATGGCACTGTGTGCCTTCACCTTCCTCTTCCTCTCCCTCAACCCTCTGGCTGCCCTGCTCTGCTCACCCGGCAGCAGCTCAGCTGCTGATGCTGCAGCCACCACCACCCATTCTGCAGGCAGGAGTGTTCTGGGCGTGGACATCACAGGTAAATGCTGCGTGGGAGGGAGAAAGAATCATGCCACTGTCACTCGAAATAGTTGAGGCGATTTCATAAGATTTATAGTATTATAAATGATGACTCCACATATGTTTATAGCTTATTAACAGAAATGTGTGTTGTTGCAGCTGACTCGTGGGGCTGGATGGACTGGATGCTGCCAACTATACTGGTATGGCTACTGAATGGGATCCTGGTGTCAGGAGTTCTGATCCGTCTGTTGGTTTATGGAGAGCCCGTAACCAGACCGCACTCTGGATCCTCTGTCTTGTTCTGGAGGCACCGCAAGCAGGCTGACCTGGACCTAGCAAGAGTATGTTTATATTGTTGATACACATAAGTACATTAAATGACTTAAAAGCAGAGAAGATGATCTAGATAAGAAATGCATGTAGTGCGCAGATAATTAACTAATTGCTACATAGGAATATCATGAAAACACTACATTCTAAAGAAACACTTCCCCTTGGTTCACCTTTTATCTGTTCTTACTCATCATTATCATCATCATCATCAATTTCTTTTATCCTGCCCAGGGGGATTTTGCCCAGGCCAGTCAAAACCTGTGGACCTGTCTGAAGGCTCTAGGTCGTCCTTTACCCACCTCCCAGTTGGACCTGGCCTGCGCTGCACTTTGGTCCCTGCTACGCTTCTGCCTCCAGCGCCTCTGGGTGGGCCGCTGGCTGGCTGCCAGAGCTGGAGGGCTGCGATCAGACCGCCCCCTGCAGGAGGACGCCTGCAAAAGCAGCCGTGATGCCGCCCTGGTTTACCACCGCTTGCACCAGCTACACATGACAGGTCGGTTGGTGGGAAAAACCCTGGTTCTAAATTAAATCGGCGTGGTAGACTGAACACTGGAGGGTGACACATTGAAGTGACAGAATCCAGAGTGATTAAAGAGCAACTTAACCCTGCCTTTTTGATTGAAGAGCCAGCTTATGTTGATTTAGTGCCAATAAAAGGTTTATACTAAGGTTGCAAAATCATTAAGCTTGAGTAATTAGTATCAGACGTTAGCCTCTTTTTTTATGATTCCTTTTACGATTGTTATGTCAGCAGGCACATTTTCTCAGCTTGCAGAGCAGTTCTCTGGCATATTTTTAATAAAACAGTGATTAATTTCTTGTCTTCCATCTCTGTGTGCAGGGAAGCTGAACGGGAGCCACCTTTCAGCAGTGCACATGGCTCTAAGTGCAGTGAACCTGGCAGAGTGTGCTGGCTCCTGTCTGCCTGTAGCCTCTCTGGCTGAAGTCTATGTCTCTGCAGCTCTAAGGGTCAAAGCCAGCCTGCCAAGGATCCTGCATTTCACCTCCGTAAGTCTGCTTTAGTTAACACGTGTTCATGCATATCGCTCACTCATTTATATTATGCAAATTTAAGCAATATTCTTGCTTAGACACGTGTCACTATGAACATGCACAGTTTTTTTTTTTTTTTTTTTTTTGCCTGTGGTACATTATTTTGGCAGTAAGTAGTTTTTGAGTTGACATTTGGTTCATTCAGTTGTCTTGCCTTTCTCCCACATTTACTGTAATTATCACGGGTTCTAAATGACCCTGGGACTTGCCAATTTGATTAGTAAATATGATTAGTCAACTTTAAGCTGTGTAATGTCCACGTTTTGTAAGATAAGAGAGAGCACAACTTAACTGGCTGCTGTTATTTATTGTTACAGCGTGTGTTCCTGAGCAGTGCCCGCCAGGCATGCCTGTCATCTAGTGGCAGTGTGCCTCCGGCTATGCAGTGGCTCTGTCACCCACTAGGTCACCGCTTCTTTGTGGATGGGGATTGGGCTATTCGAAACACCCCAAAAGAAAGCATCTACAGTCAGGCTGGCAATACCGGTCAGTGTAGACAAACTGTTACTGTTTTGTATAATGGCTAATTGGCTGTGATGAATCCTCTTGAATTTTGATACCTAAAGCCTTGACCTGTCTTTTGCACATGCACACACAAACATTTTGTATTTCTCATGTTAATGGTTTGTTGATGCTCTTACAGTGGATCCTCTGGCCCAGGTGACCCAGGCCTTCAGAGAACACCTCCTGGAGAAGGCTCTGTACTGTGTTGCCCAGCCACATGGAGAGAAAAGCCCCAGCCAGGGAGAAGGGTGAGAAAAAGCACAAACACTTCCAAAAAAAAAGCATTTTTGATTCTAACATTTCATTAGAATTTCTTGGTGACAAGTGGTGGTTTACTTTTTTGACAGAACTGAAGTAAATATGAAAAGATAGTATAGATTGTATAATAGTATTATCAAGTTACCATGGTATGTTGGTTTGGCAGCAAAATAACCATTCAGTGTGTGTCACTCCTCAGGGAGTACGCTGATGCTCTGGAGTATCTCCAGCTGCTGATTAGTGCATCAGATGCGGCCGGTGCCACCTCCCAGTCCTTCGCCATCGGCTCCAACATGGCTACAGTGACTGGTAAGTGTGTCAGCTGTCATTTGTGTCAACAGTTCATTTGTTTGTCTCTTTTTATGCATCAGAAGATGAAATCGCCTTTCATGTCATGACTAAGAAATTCAAATTTAGGATTATATTATATTGATACTTTGAAAATTATAGAAAACTTTTGGTTATTTTTGATGGTTCAGCATCACCAATAGCAGCAGTTTTTTGAGTCCCAGCCCAAAATTAGCTTCTAAAATCTTGGCAACCTACCACTCACTGACTGAACCAACTTGTGTTGCTTGATTACATCAACAATTCAGGTGTAGATTTGGGCTCCGTGCTTCATTACCACTTACGTTCTTTGAGAGAATTGCGTTTCCTGCATCTTTTCCTCACCCGCTCCAGCCGTTGCATTACTTTAATGCGCTTGCAAACTAAGAAGCAGCGAGATAAAGTTTACACAATTGAGATTGAGTAGCTTGATTTCCACTGGGCTTACTTCCACCCTCCCACTACTTCACTTTGTCCTCACTGATCACTGATCTGAGCGAAAGGGGGCTAGGTGAAAGGGAGGCATCCGCTATATTGCTTCATCTATCTTCAGCGCTGTCAAATCGGTGATCACCTTGAGAGGAGGGAGGGAGAGGGAGGCTGTGTGGGGATTTTAAGACTTTTCTTGGCAGAGCCTCAGGTTGCTCACACAGTGTTAGAAGTCTGTCTGTGTGTGTGTGTGTGTCTCCAATGTTAAATGGAGTAGTTTTCCCTCATGAGGGAGTCGTCAAAATGGCTGCTTTCTCTCAACATGTTGTGACTGTGCCAGAGGGGAGAGACAGATTGATTCAGAGGTCAAAACACAGACAGCAGTTGTCTCGCGTGTGCGCACATTCATGCATGTTAAATGTGAAAGTGGGCGGTTGGGGATTCAAATATGTGCACTTTTGTTCGTCTGCGGGTGTCTCTCACCTTGTGACTGTTTTTGTTTTTGTTCCGACTTCCAGGTTGCGACCCCCACTCCAAGTGGTGGTCCTCGGTCGCCGTGGTGATCATCAACTGGCTCCAAGGAGATGACGCTGCAGCGGAGAGACTGTATCCGACAGTTGAACACCTGCCCCGCAGTCTGCAGAACGCAGAGTAGGTTGAACATAGCCAGCGAAAGAGTGTGATGCTTAACTTTTTCTTTTGATAATGCCAAGCAGAGGACACACACACACACACACACACACACACACACACACACACACATGCACGCTTCCACTCCTTTAACCTGTGTCCTCTGTCACTCGCTCTGTCAGGAGTCTTCTGCCCAAGGCGTGCCTGAACACATTCAGGGCGGTGCGGGCTCTGCTGTCCAAGCCAGAAAACTGCCAGTTGAGTCTGAGCTTCAGCGACAAGGCCAGCGCCCTGCTCCGAGACAGCCTCAACCTAGGACCACACTGCCACAGCTCCAGTTTAGACAAGGTACACACACACATATTCACACACACATTCACACAAACACTTGCAAATATGTCCTCATAAAAGTCGTTGATGTTTATTATTCCTCTGAGGGACATTTTTTGAGGGCATCTGCATCAAGAATATAAAAACACACACGTGACAGATGTGCCCACACATGTGTGTGTGTATAAATCTGTAAACAGCGGAAATCGCCCACACATAATCACTCAAGTATACACACACACACACACACACACACTTTTCACAATATAAAGCCACACTCTTCACCACAGACAGCGAATCCCCCCCGTAGCAACTCCGCTCTGTGATAGCGCCGTGTCCTACCCTCTGGCGTTCAGCAGATGGTGATGCTGGTGGATAGGTAGCTCGCAGTGTGTGCACATCTACGGTCAGAGCTGTGGTGCATTGTAGTTGCATTGCATGTGTGTCTCAGCGGAGTGCAATGTACCTGCAGTGCAACACAGAGCTGGGCCACTAATGGCAGAACACACACGCAGTGAGCTGAAAATGCCCTTCAACTCATGAGTAGAACTCTGTTGTACTTCAGGCCAGCCGGTATATCTATTAATTGTTTGTCATGGATTTTTAACTTTAATTAATCCAAATCATTATGCGTAAATTAAGACTACAAGCAATTTCAAAGTCAGATTTCTCCCAAAAAAACAGACATTATGTTTCCAGCCACTACGCCAATAAAATTTATTTAATATTTTGACACTTTACTACATTTCAGCAGTGGTCCAGGCCTTTATGGCAGTGAAATGTTTCCTGTATCAATCCTAATCCTGCTCATTTCTCTCTAGGTTGTCCAGTTGCTGTTGTGTGACCTGCTGTTGGTGATGAGGACCAATGTGTGGCGTCTGCAGCAGCAGGGGACCAGTCCTGTGGGGTCAGGGTCAGTGGGCGCCAGCGGCCCCGCGGGGGTCCACCAGGCCTCCCCGCCTGAGCTCCAAGGCTTTCAGCAAGATCTCAGCTCCCTACGCAAGCTGGCGCACAGCTTCAGGCCCGCAATGCGAAGAGTACGTATAACGGTGTCGATCACCGCGTTTTACTTTAAGTCATTTTAGTACTTAAAAACTATCCAAACTTTCATTTTGTCTTGACTTTTTTTTCTAATCCAATTCCCTCTCAGTCGAGCACATACGCGCACTCAGTTTGAATACCTGATGACTGACACACATTTGAATTATTAAAACAAGATGAACACACAAACGCAGCTCCTGTGTCTGTGCGTTTGTATTGTCAGGCAATTAAAACTCACAAGAATATACTTTTATAATGCTCACAAACCAACGTGTATAAGACAGATTCTTCCGTGCTCCACATTCCCGGAATGAAAAAGGCACGTTGAACTCAAATACAAAATGGGAACACACTAAGAGAAGCACATAGCATATAAATGCAGATACATCCTGTGCACATATTTGCAGGCAGTCAGTACAATTCTCTGTGGAAATTAGCTGGGAGGTGTTGGGAGCACACATACCCACACATCCCTAAGGCAAGTGTTTAGCAGCGTTGTTCACAAGGCTTCAAAGTCTCTCTGAGGTAGAGCTGAACATTCGCTATGAGTCATCATCACTCGCTCTAGTCCCTCCTCCTCTCTCCTCTCTCATCTCTTTTTTTCCCTCCATCTCTTTCCAGTTGTTCCTTCATGAAGCTACAGCCAGGCTGATGGCGGGGGCCAGTCCCACCCGCACACATCAGCTCCTGGATCGCTCGCTGCGACGCAGAGCAACGCCTGGAGCCAAGACAGGTGTGTGTTTGTGTGTGTGTGTGTGTGCGCGCGCGCGTGCGCGGGGGGGTGGATGTACTTCTGATTTTTATCTTTCATTCACTCAAATAATTCTGTTTGTAAGCAGCATTTTTTGATTATTTTAAATATATATATTATGTATTTGTCCACACAGGGCAACTTTTATGTTTTTGGGGGTTTGGAGAAGTTGGGGGTCATGCAGTGTGTGCATCATCTCTCATGCAAAGACAATGCAATAGGGCAACTTCATAAGACCTTGCAAAAGTTCAGTTCAGGCTTCCACTTACTTTGCATATGGGTAATAGATTGCTGTGTTTAAAGTGCAGTAACAGTATGGGAGATTCTAATAACATAATGCCAAAAAACAGTGATCTTTGCACACCTGTAACCAGGCAGGTGCATACAAGACTCCCACACGCTGTCGGCACTTATGGTAAATTTATTAAATAGCCACGTTTCAGTCAAGCAACCTTCATCAGGCATTTCATTTTTTAGATTCGATTAGAATAGTGAAATATTTTGATGACATTGCATAGTTAGTTTGCAAGCTCTTCTCAGGTAGCGTTAATGAAAAAAGTTGTTTAAAAAAAAAAGATACATACAGAATACATTTTTTCAGATTTGTGTTTTCTTGCCACTTTTCAAATCAAACTTTTTGTGAGCGGAGAGACACTGAATGGCTGCAATCAGCGGCTCTAATCAGCTTCTTGTCTATTTCAACCCAGTTGTTTACTACACAAAATCACATTAATAATTAAACAAGAAACCGCACAAGTGTGATTGGCTGTCGGTGGTTGATGACATCAAAAAAGAAGCAGCGCAGTAACAACAATCCTTCGTGTTTTTGTTTACAGAGGAGTGCGAGACGCGGCCAGGCCAGCGGGAGCAGGCAGAGGCCGTGATGTTGGCGTGCCGCTACCTTCCCCCCTCCTTTCTGTCAGCTCCCGGCCAGAGGGTGGGCATGCTGGCGGACGCAGCCCGCACCCTGGAGAAGCTGGGAGACAAGAGGACCCTCCACGACTGCCAGCAAATGATAATCAAGCTGGGCAGCGGCACCACTGTCACCAACAGCTAGAGGGACGACGGGTGGGGGGGAGGGGCTGAGAGACAGACCCTGTATATAGAAACATCTCTGACACACACAGACAACAAAGATGCTCTCACAGACACACAACCATACAGTCTCCTGCATTTTGGCATGCAGCTATCGAACCGATTTATTAAACCATACAGATTCATATCAAACTGACTTTATGGACTTGTCCCTCCCACCAACCCAACCACACATCAGAGGCACTTGTAGAGAGCTCATACGCTTCTTACGGATTATTACCAGAATATAAGAAGCATTTTCTCTCATACCGAGCTGAATTCCCTCATGAGAATGCATTGCAGTGCCACAGTTTGACCACAGAGAGGAGCCATCACGTCCTCTTTGTGGGCAGTGCAGTGTGAATGTGTGTGAGTGTGAAGCATGAAAGAGATATTTCCCCTGCGTTTATTCAGTATAGTCCCACCCCCCAGTCTTTTTTTTTTTTTTTTTTATAAATATATATATATATAGATGCACCTTCTACAAGCAGAGTGCCCGATGGGTTGGAGTGGCGGGCTGTTCTGATTGGCTGCAGAGTGAGATGTCTCTTTGTTTGTGAGAGGAAAACGACCAAACTCGGATTGGTCTGACCGCGGGCTTGTTCAGTAGGAAGCCACACGGCAGGTTGTTCAAATAGTGATGATTTGAATCATGTGTCACTGGTGATTATCGAGATGACCGCTGAACAAGCCCCGTGTCTCTATCTGCACTAGGCCTGCGCGGCTGATTTCAATGAGATAAGTAATAATATGGCTTTATGAGGTTATTTTCATATGGGTCGTTTTTTTTGTTTTGCTGTGTACATATTTTAAAAATGTATTTATAATCTGTATGAACTTTGATTAAGCAGTATTTTGCATAAGCAGAGTGATAAATGCTTATTTTCTTCCCTCAAGCCTGTTTTATTTGGCCAGGCCCAAATAATGTAGTTATTACACTATACTGTACTGCCACAAGAGGCAATGTGTGTCAAAATGGGTACAGTATTAAGTTATCAAGATGATATTTGCGTCATATCGTCTGACTCAGTTGACCTTGTGCACTGTTGTACACGTGTGCAACTATGATATCAAAAGAAGTTGGCAACTAGAACTATAATGTGAACCTTTGTCACTTTTGTAACAAGTTACATAAGTCATGCAGACGATTACAAAATAATTGACCGGTTTTTTTCCAAAGAGGACCTGTAATAAATCTGGTTTACTTTTGTAGCTCCAACAATGAAGAGCAATACTTGCTCTTTGAGTCATTTTAGTTTCATACTCCTAGAGAACCACCGTTATTGATTTTTTTTTTTTTTTTTTTTTTTTTTTTTTTTTTTTTAGAGGAATGTAAAAAGAAAAAGAAACTTTGGCATGTGTGTTTGTCCCAGGACCAGTATGTTTTATAGTGTGTCACTAATGTGAAAGACTGAAAGACGTTGGTTTGAGATGAATGAGACAACAGCAACCATGTCTTAAGGTATTGTTCATGTGTCCTTCAACTGACATTTTCATCTCTTCCTTGTTCTTTCTTTTATTCCTTTTATGATGTAAATATTAAAACATTTTGTAAAGAAGACTTATGTGTTGCTGGTCATGCTTCCAGTTTCAACATTTTGATACCAGATTATAAAGTAGTTAAGTCTCCCCCCCATTAACTAACTACCTAACTAAGTTATGCAAGTAGGTCATGGGTTTATGTGTAAAATTGGATAAAACATTTGCCAGATGTACAGCAGACATCTAGGGTAGAAGAGGGAGAAAAATATGCTCTTATCCAAACTGTGTCCCCAGCGTGTTAATGTCAGTGCATGTTCAGTAAAGACAAAAAGAGCAGGCATTGGTCATAGCAGCATTGAAAGGTGCTGGTATATTTAACATTGGCGTTACAAAAACATTTCAAACAAAGTGATGCTGTGTCATCGATTCCAAACAAATAAGACATGAAAATCAATAAAACGGCATGCTTCAACTTAAGACAAGTGACATTCCCAAAAAAGATCGTTATTTTTTCATCAATGGATTCTTTTAATAACATTTTATAAGCAATAACATATTCCATTTTATAGAAAATAAACATCTCTAGGAAATACTATACACAATTATATTAGTACATCACATCTTACATTTAAACAGATTCAAATACTTATATACACATTTAAATAATGAGCTTCATAAAAGAGAAAGTTTGGTGTGGCATTTTTGCACTTTCTTTTATGCTCTAATACTTAAATATGTCTCCTTTTTGATATGACCAGTACTTTAACTGACACCCTGTACAGGGTGTTGTTACATAGCATGGCAGAGTGAACAAGGCTACATTTGAGATACACAAACAGACAGGTGTGTCATGAAATCTGGATTGAATGTATATCTTTCTGCACGGCTGTGGTAGGTGAAATAATCATACATCATGGCAATGTTTAACAGTAATACTTCTGAGCTGTACATAGATATGAAGTGAGATGATCTGACTCCCGGTTGGACCCTTGGAGCCCTGATCTGCAACCTGTCACGTGATGACGGCGTCTACTGTACATATTGAATGTGCACACAGTTCAATGGGAGTAACACTCTTAAACAGAGTTAATCTTTTTTTTTTTTTTTGATTTTTTTTCATATTTCTTTTTTTTTATTTCTGAAGAACACAAAGCTTGACATATACCAAGGGTGACGCAATGATGTCGTATAGTCATAATGCACATCAAAATACATCTCCGAAGATAAGAGCGTTATATTAAAATACTGCGTCCATTTTTTTCTTAACTCTTCAATATCAGAATATTTAGAACCTGTAAAGCACATCATCATGTACAGTTTCCTTTTTTGTTTTTGTCTCTTGTTTTCAACACAAATGCACACATTGAGATAGTACATCCAGTGGTTGGCTGCTGTTTTTTTGATGCATGACATCTTGAATTGGAGATGCACTTCTTCACTCACACAGACACATATGCACAAACGCACTAATGATGTGGCTGAAGAATGACTTATCACACACACACGCGCGCACACACACACACCTCTTGGCCCACAGACAAGGTAGCCAGAGGGATGCTCCTGTCCAATCAGTGTCCTCCAGGTGTCTGAATATGATAGCAACCCATCCGAAGGCAGAACACACACACATTCCTCGCACCATTTTTTTATAGGTATAGGTGGCTGTTAGGACAGCATTTTTCCTGCTGGATAGGTGGTGCCTGCCTGGCTGAGAAGTGGTGTTGGTGGTGGAGGTGGTACACTGGAATATCTTACAGATCCTGTAAAGCAATGGAGGAGAGACTGACATAAATACAAGTCACAAACACCAGAGGTTTTGAGGTCTTCACTCTGTGACCGCTGCTGCACTGGTTTTGCAGTCACAGCACTGCAGATGACTTTTACTGTACGTAGCAATTACTGTAATTTATGAGCCTTTATGTTCTGTATGCATGTTTCAAACTATCATAAAAAAACTGGTGCACTATGTCTTTTTAAGAACACAAAAGCTGCAATACATGTGTATGCAGGAATACTGCAGGCTGCTGTGCAGGCGGGCCACTCTGAGCTCATATGTATGTGCTGTCCATGCGTCTTTGTGTAAGAGTGCCTGAGTGTTTCTGTGCAATCTGCAGAGTGCAGACATGAAAGCGAGCTGGCTGCAGTGTGCAGGAGTGGGGAGATGGATGCAGCTGGCCAGTGAACCAGTTCCTCTGTGAAAGACACAGCAGGAACGCCTACTAATTGCACTGGTGTGGTGGTGGTGATGGTGGTGGAGCGCTTACTTTCCCCTTATCCTCCTCTGCAGCCCCCTACTATCTCTTGTTCACTCTCTCAGTCTTTCTCTCTGAACTGCCAGTTGCCCATCCTTAAGTCCGGGACTCAGACCAGCAGCTTTGCTCTCTGTCTTTTATCTCTCTCTCTCTTTTTCTTTCATGCTATCGTTCTTTCTTTGAAGTCCCTCTTCATTCCCTCTCTTTCTGTTTACCCTCCCTGGAGTAACTTCCATTCTTTTACACCTTGTTTTTTCTCCATTTCACCACCACCGAGTGCCTCTCCCTTCGCTGCCTGTCTCTCTTGTTGCCCTTCTTTTCTCTCTCTATCTCTGTCTCTTTCATTCTCTTGCTCTCTGATGTAACTGCCCCCATTTGTCTTTTGTTCCCACTCAGCCGCAGCACAAAACAGCCTGTTTTCCTCCCCCCTGCCTCTCTGCCTGTCTCTCTCCCGCTCACTATGTGCGTATACGTGTGTGAGCTTACAGGTAACCTGTTAATGAACCTGTGTGGACGCACACAGTGTGAGTCCCTTAACTGTAGAGAATCCACAGCTGAAGGCAGCATCTGTGCGTAATTTGCCCCTATATGTGTGTTCCAGCCCTGACACCAAGTTGAACACAGGCAGAGGGAGAATTGTAGAGGGGGACCCATGGGTGGGGTAGTTGCGTGCCTGTGTGTATGTGCGTGTTCGTGTGTGTCTGCTCTTCCCTTTGATTAGGCTGCTCAGCGTAAATTGGCACGGCACAGACCGACACACACAGACCTTCAGATCCCTCAGCTGATGACAGCTCTGCCTCTGCCTGCTAACAACAATCTCTCTCTGTCTTGCTCTCCTTTTCTCTCTGTTTCTCACACTCTATTTCTGCTGCTTAGACGTGGGAGTTGAGGTGAAGAGAGGCGGGGAGAAGAGAGGAGATGAGAGAGAAAGAGAGAGGAAGAGATGAGGAGGGATGAAGGGAGGACGACTGAAAATGGAAAAGGGAGCTCACAGGAGATGAGAGGTGAACAGAGAGAGACGGAGGGAACTGGAACAGCAGGGGAGCACAAAAGGCAAAATAAGGGGAATAGGGAAAAAAAGGAGGAATGAGAAATAATGAGAGGAAGAAGGAGAGTAAGAGAGAGAGAGGGTGTGGGGAGGGTAGCAGGCAGCGATGGTGGGTGGGGTGTTTTGATCAGCAGCCAGCTTTTCATCCCTGTCAGTCCGCACAGAGGAGAACAGGAAAGGAAGAGCGAGAGAGAGAGAGAGTGAGTGAGGGAGGGAAAGAGAGAGATGCAGGGAGAAGAGGGGAGGGAGGAAGGGAGGCTACTGCCACTGCTGCCTCAATGCACTGCTGCTCCCTGCTGAATGTCAGCATCTCTCTCTCTCTACTTCCCTCCTCCCCTCCCTCTGCATTTGACCTTCCTCTCTGTGCTGCAGTGCAAATACGCCGCCACCAGATGGCATCTGTCTGACAGGAAAGTGGACTGTACATATTAACACAAACACAGTGACCCATTGTAATCGGGTGGTCTGCAGTCATAACAGTGGGTGTTGTGTGACAGTAATACATTAAGGGCACATCTAAGGGTTTAAAATACCAATGGTGGTTGATATGGATTCAGCTTGCCAAGGTCATTGGGTGCGTATTGATTTGGAAACAAGACATCGATCAGTCCAAGATGAATCCAGAGCTTTCATGTGTTATATATTGGCTGGAGACTAAATATTAGGGTACTTGATGCCGGTGTACAATGAACACCAACCTGAACCCTTCTCCTCTGATCCTGTCTATGTTTTACAAGAGCTGACAATTGTGTTTTCTGTTCTGCACTGTATCATCTATCCAGCCATGGTGCTGCTGCTTGTGACAGCAATGTGTGAACTCAATTTTTTTGTTATGTGCTGAGAAGAGGGATGAAGGGTGGAGAGAGCGGGGGAGAGAAAAAAAAGGATGAGAAAGGAGGTGAGGGGAGAAGAAAATCGAAGCATTTCTTAGAGCAGCGAGGCTAGTAAGTGTTCTAATGGGAACACAAACCTTTACACACCTATTGTACGTAAGCATACATGCTGAGAGGTTGATAGCCTGGGAGATGCAAAAGTGCACTACCCTGGTTTCAAAAATCCTCTCCAGCTAACCCTTCCTTCATTCTTCAATGCATGACTCGCTGTTAAAGCAGGGTGCGCTAATAATTTGGTGCCGTTTAGCCGAAGTCAGCAGCAGATATTTTAAACCCTCAAAATGGTTTTGAGGCTTTAATTTTCTTACCTCATGTCTGGGACATTTGATGGAGAAGTCATCCTCGTGGAATGTGCAGCCTGGGCAAAGAGACAAAGCAAAGAAAAGAAGGAGAGAATAAGCTACAGTACTGCAGATAGACAATCACAACATGTGAAACACATAGAATGAGGCGCAACACTTGCAACCCCCCTGGAAGAACCCAAAAAATGACAAAGAGGTTGGGTTAAGATGAAAAATGAGCAAGAAGGAGGCAGAGAAAAGAGAGAGAGAGAAAGAAAGAGCGAGCAACAGAGGGAAGAGAGAGACTGAGTGGATGAGTTGCAATGCAGGCAGGCAGGCAGTCAGATATGGCTGGTGCACTCAGCAGGATTAAAAAGGGCCTCGCTCTGCTCCCTGTGCTGGCTCGGCAGACGTGGCAGGCCTTCTAATCCTCACACTGTACTTCCTTAGCATGAGGTAATATAAGGGGAAGCCATACAACACATGTGCTGACACACAGACACACACAAGAACAATTACACACACACACACACACACATGCATCGAAGGGAACTTGCATATGCAACATGGTTGTAAGACTCACATGGGGAAGCATTTAGGCAAGCATTGAGGCAGGAAAGCACACAGTCCCCTGACAGCAGAATGGATGGATGGAGCCACAGGGGTTGTGGTCAATAATGCACACATACACACCCTCCTCCCTCTATCTCTTCCTTCTCTCACACACTCCATGGTCCCACTTTCCTCTCATCATCCCCTTTATTCAAAGCTCCCTCCCTCTTTCCCTCCCTCTTCTCCTCTTTTGCTCACCCCTAGCACTCTCAGACATCTCTTCTCACACTCAATAATGTTACTTTTGGTGCATTTTCCCTCTTTCATTTTATCCACATCCACTTTCCCTCCCCTCTCTTTCTTCCCTCTCCTTTAATTTTTCTTCTTTTTCTACCTGCCTTATTTGTTCCCCTCCCTACAGCCCTCTCAACCCCACGTTCAATTTCCCATTCCCAATTTCCCTCCTCATTTCTCCTCCCTCTCCCTGGCTTTTCTTCCCTTTTCATCCCTTGTTGCTTTCTCACACTCTTGCTGCGGTCTCTTACCTATCTCTTTGGCGCAGACATAGTGGTATTTATGAGAGCAGCCTCTCCAACAGCAGCTGAGGGACGCCCCTACACTCTGGCACTTGTAGCAGCTCTGGGGTTAGTGAGACAGACGGACATATGGACCGAGACCAATAAAGAAAGAAACAAATTGACCAATAGAGGCAAATAGGGATAGAGAGAAAAGAGAAGAAAAAATGTTGAAAGTTAACAGCAAATTCGCAAGGAAGCTGCACAGATTCTGAAAGTGACTGTACATAGTATCTCCCTTAACTTCTATAACCATGCACATATTTCAGAATAGTATAAGACTAACTGGTGATAATTACTATCATACCATTTGGGCTGAGTTGTTGGCAGCTTCCTTCAGTCCGTATAGCCTCCCAGCTACCATAATTACCCCCTTGGTCCAGATGGCACAGTTTTCATGGGCCCAGTGCTCCTTAGACTCTGCCTCCACTTGTAGCCGTTGGAGCATGCTGCCACTGCCCTCTTGGTCACTTGAAGCCCCTGTGCTAATGGCCTGGAGCTGCTTCATCCTCCTGAACCTCTCTCGGAGAGTTAATCTTCGTGGACCACCCTCCCGACCCATTCTTTCTGTTCTTTCTGCCCGTCGGTATCTCCAATGATGGTGCCTACTACTGCTGCCCTCTTGAGTGGATACCTCTGTGTTGCCCTCCTTTTCTATGCTGCCCTCACCCTCATTCTTTGAGGAGCTGCCTGGTTCTTCACTGCTGCTACTGTTGTTATCATTGGTCTTCTTCTGGACTTCCCTGAGGGATTCTGTGTGCTCGATCGTCAAAATTTTCCGTGGAACACCGTCCTCTGTGTAGTAGGGTCCGCACAAATCACCTAGGTCTCTGTAATTTGATGGCTTTCCACACAGGGAACATGTAAGACACCTATCAATTAGATTTTTATTCACCAAGGGTCCCTGTAGCATGGCAGCAGCGTGTGGCACTACCTTTGCAACTGTGAAAGGATTCTTCATTCTGAGGATGCCCTTTTTTCTTCGTCTTTGAAATATTACTGCATCCTCAGGCCTGTTGACTATGGCACACCAAGAGGAAAAGTCTCTAGAGTTGTTAATCCGCACATACGGACAGAAAGACAGTTTCGAATTTTGTTGGACTGGTTTGCGTCTGATTCTTTTCACAGAAATCATCTCAGTCCGTTTTTCTGTTATTGTAACTACAGGACCCACAATACATGCACTCTGTTTTTCCTTATTTTCACTTTCTCTTGCTTCTCTTTCTCTCTCCTCTTTTTCAGCCTGTTCACATCCTGCAGCCCTTACTACTGCCTCAATTACCTCAATGGCGTCCTTCATTCCAGGTTTTGGCCCAGGCTTTTTGTGGACCTTCATTGGCTTGCCAGGAACCTGCTCTAATAAAGCTTTTCCACGTTTCCTCTTGGTTGGATTTGCTGATGGTTTTCTGCCTCTCCTAGATTTCTGGATGAACTCTGTGCTGGTAACCTGGGGGGCTTCTGTGATATCATCTGTGCTGATTGGCAGGGGTACTGTGGACTCTGTGGGGGTTATCATCTCTTCTACCTTCTCCTGTTGTTGTTCTGCAGTTTCAAAATGTGTCTCCTTCACTGTCTCTGTTTCTTCTAGAGGGGCTTGTCCTTTTCTCTTCTTCCTCCTCTGTTTTAGGTGCATCTCATGGTTGTTTTTGATGGCCCTCTGCTTGGCTAGCCTTGGTGTTGTAACTATTAGGCTCCCTGCTTCCAAAGCTACAACTGAAGCATCTGTACTCTCCACCATGGCCCATCTCTTCCTTTTAGTTCTGTTGGACTTAGTGACAACAGTAGATACACCTGCTGCAGTCTGTTGTGTCCATTCTCCTGGAGCCCCAACTTCTATCGGGGCCTCCATTGAGCTCCGAACTTTGTCAGCTCCAACATCCTGCTGTGTACCTGGTTTAATGTTTTCCTTTCTAGTCTCCTCCTTATTTACAACCTCTTCTACTACCCCTTGTCTCACCTCCTCTGGCGTTAATGCCTTTTGACTCACCTCATGCTTTTCTCTGTCTTGTTTCACCTCCTCTTTTCTCACTGCCCCTTCATGTTTTTTCCCTCCTTCTTGTCTAGACTCTGTGCTTTTTACCTCTCCCTCTATCATCTCAGTGCTATTTACGATCATAGACATCTCACCTTCCTTTAAGACATGTTGAGACAAAGCCTTGGTTGTCACATCATCATTTAGATTGCTCTCTACCTGGGGAGTTGGGAGGTGTTTCTTTGAGCTAGGAGATGTAATTTTCTGCACCATGGCCTCATATTTCTGTCCTCTTCCTTTGCGTGGTGGGAGAACTTTTGTTTTAGTGGGGCATTGAGGAGGCACTACAGGCACATCACTAGTGATGTCAGTTTCACTGATGTTGGAGGGAGTGTGTTTCGGTGGGGGAGTGACCTCAGACGCCTTCTTGGGTGGCCCTCGCTTTCTTTTAGGGCCCCGGACACCCTTCTCTTTAGGTGTATAGACAACCTGTTCCAGCAGGGGGGGTTGAGGTGGTAAGGGTTTTGGTTTGGGCTTTGGACCTCTCTTCTTCTTTACTGGCATTGCAGAAGGCTCTGGACTAGGTTTTCGTTTTAGAGGAAGTAATGTCTTTTCTTCAGTTTCTTCAGTTGGGACTTGTGAGGCAAGTGGTGCAGGTGGGTCTGCTGGAACATCTATGTTTCCAACTACATTAGGAATTGGAGTTAGAGTTTGTTCCACAGTTACAGGCTCCTCTTTTTCCTCATCACTAGGTTTAATTTCTGTGTGTGTGAGTATTGAGGGTAGAATATCTTCCTCTATTATCTTTTCTTTTTCTTTTAACAGTTTTTCCTGTGACGGTTTTCTAGATCTTAAGACCATGTTCTTCCCTTCATTCTCTGGTGCTTTTCCCTCATGATTTGCTTGTTTTTCCTCCTGGTTTACTGGTTTTACATCGTGGTTTATTTGTGATACTGTAGCTTTTACACTCTTCCTGCCCCTGCTTTGCAGTACTGTCAAAGGTTGAATGGTTTCTTCCTGTTGTACCAGCTTTGCTTTGGAAATTGAGCCTTTGGGACGACCCACCGGGGCCTTGATGGGTATAGTGTCAGTGGGGGGCAAAGCATCTGCAGGCTTGGGTCCAGGCTTAGGTCCTGGTTTTGGACCTGGCTTTAGAGCTAGTTTTGGACCAGGTTTTGGTCCAGGTTTTGATCCGAGTTTTGGACCTGGCTTTGAACCTGGTTTCGGTCCAGGTTTTCGTTTCACTGGAGTCTCAATTTTCAGTGGCAGTTCGGGTGCATTTGGCACAGGTTTTGGTCCTGGTTTTGGTCCAGGTTTTGGCCCAGGCTTTGGCCCAGGCTTTAGGCCTGGTTTAGGCCCTGGTTTTGGCCCTGGCTTCCCTCCTGGTTTTGGCCGTGGTTTTGGTCCAGGTTTTGGCCCTGGTTTAGGCCCAGGCTTTGAACCTGGTTTTGGGCCTGGTTTTCTCTTCACATGAGGCTCAACTTTGGGTGGTAAATCTGCTGCATTGAATGAGCGAGTGCACATTCTCGAACGAAAACCATCAGTTAGCATTTTGGGAGTCTGGCTCACAATAGATTCCTGATGAGCTAGGTCCATTTGATCTGAGAATAGCACAGTTTTGCTTGCAGGCATGCAAGGTTTCTGTGTGGGCAAGGGGGCTCCTTCCTCTTCCTTTTCCCCTTCCCTCTCCAAACTTAGCTGTCGCCTGATTCCCACACCTGAATGCATGAGTCTCCTTCTGCCCCTGGCATGCTTACGTCCAAATGCCCTTGGCTGAGCAGATGGGGCCACAGGCTCTGGCTTGGCCAAGGGGGTCACAGCACTGGAGCAGCTGATGCCCGGCTCCATGTCCTCATCACCTTTCTTTGGGGAGGGTGGAGTGTCTGCCCAGGAGGGGGCTGAGGGAAGTATTGACTTCCCTGGCAGCTGAGGAGAGTCTGGCTCCAGCACTTTAGCATCACTGTGATCAATATGATCCCTGGCCTGTGCTGGAGGTGTTGCCTTGTCATTGAGAGCTGAGAAGACTGGCATAGCAGACTGAGGCTGAGGAGCAGTGTCACCAATGGCTGACTCCCTTGCAGAAGCATCTGCTGCTGCTGTTGCTGCTGCTGTATTTGGATGAGCAGGTGCTCCTGCAAACTCATTATCAGTATGGAGCTCAGCACTCTGACTCTCTGTTCTGCTGCAGAGATCTCCAGAAGGCTTCTCTGGCCCATCTCTATTATTCATGTGCTCCTCAGTCGATGACTGGCTCACTTTCTCCCCCTCCCCCAGTTCCTCGCTAACCTCTGCAGACAGAGGAGGGGAAAGACAATGTTGCTGTTGTTTCTGTATTTCTTCTTCCTCTTCATCAGCCTCCTCCTCTCCTTCCTCCTCCTCCCCCTCCTCTTCATCACCCTCATCTCTGCTCTCTCTCTTGTCTGAGTTGCTCTCATCCAAGGCCTCAACTTGGGGGGTTGGAGAGGTGTTCTCTGAGCTGTCCTCCTTCTCCGTGGAATATCGATCCTGTTCAAGGTCACCCCTAGAAATGAAAGGCAGTGTTTTCACTGAGCTCTCAGAAGCAGTTGGAGACTCAGATTTGAATGCGTCCGATTTCATCTCTTGGCCAAAGTGTTCCTTATGGCTGGAGTCAGAGAGAGCTGCCGGGGACTGTTCAACTGAGTCTCTTGCATCTGGGTCATATTTGCTCTGGACCCCTTGGTACACTGTCTCTCCATAGCAATAGTTTTTTTCTGTCACCTCTTTGTTTACTTTGCTGTAGAGAGCTGGACATTTCTCATCATCTGACCATTTCTCCAACTTCTCTGTAGATTTAGTTGTGTCTGAATCTCTCTCACGGTCAGGAGTTTTTTCTGTTGTCACCTCCTCTTTGTCAGCTGATTTCTCTGTCCAGGCTGATTCTTCAAAGTTCTCTTTGACAGGTTCATTTATATGCTGTATATTTGAAGGGGAGTCCCTTTCCTGTTTCATAGGACTGGGGATTGTGATGCTTGTAGGAGACCTCTCATCACCAATGCTCTTCACTGGAGTACTCATGCCATCTCCTCCTTGCCCTGACTGACATCTAATAGGGTCAGGGGTAAGGTTGTGAAGACCTGAGTCCCCAGACCTGGTGGACATATCATCTGGAGATGTCATGGAGCATGAAGAGGCTGTGTCCAGGCTGATGTGTGTGTTGTTAGGGGCCTGTGCTGGACTCCTGCCCTGGCCACAGTAGTAGTAGCCCCTCTCCAGTTGTTCATCGCTGCTGCTGGAGTAGCCTCCCTCATGAAGTTCCATGGGCATTGGCTGGTGCTGCGGGGTGGAGTAAGGGTCCTGCATGGGACCTCCACCAACACTACCACCACCATCTGGATAAGAAGGACTTTTGTACTCCTCACCCTTTTTGGAAGATGCTCCACTTCCAGTACTGCTGTTGCTCCCTCCACTGCTGCGTTTACTGGCTTTCTTGTTGGCCACCAGGGCCTCTGAAAGCAGTAGCTGCTGGACATTATTGGAGATGTTCTCTACCTGAGAGGTGAGGGCATTTAGGCTCCATAAGCTGGGGTTTGACAGCAACTTCTCTGAGAAGCGTTCTTTCATGGTGGGTACCTGCGGTGTGGTTGTGTAGCTGTGGGGGGCTGCGTGGGGCACATTGGGTGAGGGGTGTGAGCGTGGTGGCATCAACATGGTGTTGGAACTGCCTTGGTCCTGCATGCCAGCTGAAGAAGATGACGAAGAGGAGGCTGCCCCAGGGGTCATGGGAGGTTGACCATACTGGAATGACTCTGGATTAGTCATCAGTGGTGAAGGGGTGGAGCTGTATGACGGGGAGCGCCCTACAGACCGTGCAGGGGAGTGGCTTGAGGAGGGGCTACAAGTTTGATAATACTGTTCTGGTGATCTGACGGACAGCTCTGAGAGACAGTAGTTTTGTTGGGGTTGGCTGTAGTGTTGGTATTTAGGGTGAGGCTCCTGGTTGGTCATGGTCTGTAAAGGGGGTTGCTGCTCATAACCTCTGGAGGGAGGCTGCTGGTAGCCGTAACTGTTCTGGGTCGACCTGTAAGCACCTTGCTTCAGATTGCTGTGGCTGCTCATTTGTCTGCTGTACTGGGAATTGGGGGGCATGTTGTAACCTTTATAACAGTGGGGCATAGGGCTGCACTTTTCCATGTATGGTGAAGGAGAGGGTGAATGCTGGGGGTAGTGCAGGTGACTCTGAGGATACATGAGAGGAGAGGGGGCAGGGTTAGGCGGGTGGGGCTGGTGGTGGGGGCTGGTATAGGAAGGGGTGGAGGGCTGGTGGCACTGGGCCTGGGAGTGGCCCAGCATGTTCTGATCCATGTACTGTGAGGAGCCAGGTGCAGGGGTACCACTAGCCTCCATACGCCCCACCATCTCCTGCTCATACTGTGCTAACTGGGCTGGGTCCTCCCACTTCTGCTGGAGGTGGCCCTCGCTCATATACTGGGCTGAGTAATTCCCAGGGCCCATGTGGTTACTATAACCTCCAGGGCCCTGCAGGTGCTGACTGTGGTTTGGTGGGGGCACTTTACTTCCTCTGTAGGGTTTCTTTGCCTGTGAGGGTGCTGAGCCCCCATTTCCACTCCCATTCCCTCCACCATTGCCTGGGTAACCAGAATAGGCTTGCTGGCTGTAACAGTCCTTGGGCCCTCCTCCAGTTCCCGGTCCTCCAGCTGGAGGCATGCTTGTGGGGTTTGCCAGAGAATGGGCCTCATAGCCTGGCCTGGTGTGCCCTGGGCCTGGGCCTGGATGTGGACCAGGGCCTGGATGCGGATGCTGGGGATGGGGATGATGCGGGTGTTGCCGGTAGGTCTCCAGGCGGGATAATTCATGGGGCTCCTGCTGGTAGCAGGGTTGGTTGCTGTGGTAACCACCGCTGCGCTCACGGAAGGACTGCATAACTGTCTCCGTCTGTAGCCAGAGCAGGGAGGGGGAGGTGAGGTGAGACGGGAAAGGGGGGAGGGGGGTTAGGGGTTCTGAAGGCAGGGAGAGAGGGGGAAATGAGAGAAAAGACAGAAATGGTGAGGGTTAGAGCCTGGGTTTATCCATTCTGCATTTTCTCCTTTCATATTCAATGTCTAATTCTATTTTAATGTTCACCTGGAGGCAAAGCAAAATTCTCTTCCTCTTTGAGAATCATTGAAGATTATATTATTCAGACTCAGTCACACAAACATACAAACACACACAAGTGTGCACGTCCCATGTACTGTAGAATATCTACATGTACTGTCGGTGTTTCACCTACAATAGTTGGTGTAATTTGATTTCACAACAATGACTGTTTTGAAATCAACAATCACAGCACAAATTTGTGTTTTCTTTTGTTCAGATTTGATGAAACTGCATATGTGTGTGTGTATGTGTGTGTGTGTGTGTGTGTGTGTGTGTATGTGTGTGTATAAAATGGCCCCTCAACATTGCAGGCTCCAGGATCTGTTTCAGCCTCTCAAAATGGAGGGGCAGACATGCGTTGCAGTCTCTGGTACTGTGATTGACAAGTCTGAGAGAGAAAGGAGAAAGAGAGAGTGGTGTGTGGGAACTTAATTACCTATCTGTAATGAATAAATAATGATAATAACAATTGTGTACCTGTGTGTAACTGTGATACATGATTGAGGCCAGGCAAATGTTCAAAGACTGCAGGCCACAGCAATAAGATGACCTCTGAAGAGCATCCATACTGGGTCGTCTGAACTGCACCCACTTGCAGAACCACCATGTTAGTACTGTGCCTCTTTAGCTTTTTGTCCAGCTGATTTTGTCTGATGCATTATTCATAATAGTTTTGAATCAGTTATGATCCACAGACTTAGCCCCTCTTTTCTAACCACTCTAATATATTACAATTTATTACTTAAACAAACAACGTAAAGCCATATTTTCTGGTTTGTCTTTGATGCAGTGTTTCATAAAAGGTTCAACTGAGCCCTCTTTCTTCTCCTCCCTGTCTTTTCTTGCACAGATGCAAACTCCAATTTCCTCCAAGGGGAAGTGGGAAGGGTTACGGTGTGTGTTTGTGTGCGAGCTTTCAGTACACCAGTAGGGGTGTCATAGAGTGTGCCTGTGTGTGTTGTGCTTGGTATGTTTGTTCCAGTATGTGAGTGCACGTGGCAATGTTTGTCTGTAATCTTTTGCCTGCTTGTGCGTGTGTTTGTGACTGTGAGTGTGTGTTTATGCATTCATACAAAAGAGAAAGGAAGAGAGGAGGGGTGGAGAGTGCTCCTGCTCTATAAAAGGAACAGAGTCACCTGGAGACAGAGCTCTGAGCCTGTGTGTGTGTATGTGTGTGTCTGTTTGCGTGTGTGTTTGTGTGTGTGTGTGTCAGCCAGTTCCAGCACAATATCCCGGCATTCAACCCGCCCCAGGGACAGTGGTGCATCCCACCAGACGCACAGTAGCATTATTCATCTCTGAAACGCACAATTTGTATGTGTGTGTGTGTGTCTGTGTGAGGAGGGAAGGCAGTGTGTGAATATTGCGTGCATTCATTCTTCCGTGTGTGTGAGTTTGTGAGTGAATGTAGGCCTATTTATGCATGCAGGTCCACAGCTTTTGGCAGTCCCTTACATATACACACAAACACACATACGCACACATACACATACTGATAAACACACATGTACACACAAACACGCACACATCTGCTCAGCACTCATCACCGCGGGTGATGCACTAGTAGACTGCAGGCAGGGGAGATAGGAAGGTAGAAGGGAGGACAGAGAATCTCCAGGGGAATCTATAGGTGTGTGTGTGTGTGTGTGTGTGTGTGTGTGTGTGTGTGTGTGAGGATACTTGTTTACACAATGACCTAAATAAAATGCTTATAGGGGACAAGGGATGGGATTCTGCCAGACCAAGTTTGCCGAGCACAGCAGAGAGGATGGATTGAGGCACACATCGCTTTTGGGATTCAATGCTGTGACGCCATGTGTCTATCTGTAAGTTTCTGTCATCTCCTCTCTTATTCACAATAGCTGATACTGAAGGATAATTAATTGGATTTTTCACCGTTTGTGTGTCTCTCACTAAAAACAAAGCAAACAAACAAAAAAAAAAACCCTCTATCCCCAATCAATTTACTTTATTCCTCCTGCTGTCTTTTCTCTCTTACTCATACACGTATGTGTGTACGCAAGTGCTGTCTACATTCTAATCACGTCTCCTCTCCACCTCCATGCTGCACCTCCTCCCTCCACTTCTATCTTTCACGGAGAGCCCTGGCATTGTGAAGCCCGCCGAATGCTGTATTTGTGGATGCACCACGTCACGTCGCGCTGCCCCCTGCCTTGGTAGGGGTCAGAGAGGAGAGAGGACGAAAGATACATGCTGAGATCGCTGAATCCTCTCTCTTGATCTGTTTATCTGTCTGCCCGTTGTTCTGTCTGTTCATTAGGTAGCACTTGCATTGATTTTGCTGCTGCTTGAGCACATAGAAAGAGGGATGGAGGAGAAGCAAACACATATCGCTCACTGTCTGTCTTTTGCACACACACAGCAAGACACCTACATTGGCTGTTTGTGTGTGTGTGTTTGTTTTTATGTTTTACACCTCTTGTTCTTTTTTCATCTTATTTCTTTCCCTCAACTGCCTAATTTTCTTCTTTCTTCTTCTTTTCTTTCTTCTTTTCTTTCTTTCTTTCTTTCTTTCTTTCTTTCTTTCTTTCTTTCTTTTGACAGCCTTCTGTTTCTAAACACAATGTTATCTGTGCTGAGAGGGTACCTTTCTCTTTCTTATTCTCTCATCTCTCCTTTTTCGTCCTCTCTCAAATCTCTCTCTCTGGCCCTGTGCTGCGACTGGAGAGGAGAATAGCAACGGGAGGGGAAATACAACAAGGCATCAGAGATATAATGGGAGGAGAGAGAGAAAGAGTCAGTCGAGGCTGGGGGAGAGATTTAAGGTGGAGGGTACAAGCGGAGTACAGAGTGATAGAATGATAAGTTTAAGGAGGAGGAGGAGGATGCGGAGAAGGGGGTGCAGAGGACAGAGGAGGATAGATGATTTACTGAGTGGGCTTTACAACCTGGGCTCCTGGGAAATATGAGCTGCAGCAATTGCCACACACATATACCTGCACTTAACACACACATGGACGTATGAATGCAAAACGGTAGATTGTGTGCAAGCTTACAATGCGGTGGGGTCCATAATTAGCCAAATGCTTCACCTCCACAGACAAACATGAGCTGCTAGATGTGTGATTGATTACCCTGGGCTCTGCCCACTTCAAATCTTATCAAGGAAGCTTCCCTCATAACCAGCTTTACTGTTATTATAGATTAAACCTTAAAGTGACATAAGCGTTGGACTGTTTGTGTCCGCCTTTCTATGTGTATTTGTAGAAAAAAGGTACTGAGGAGGACTTTTTTTTTAGATTCAGCATTCAAATGTGTCTGTATGTGTATGTAAAGAAAAAATTGTCAGGAAGGAAGGACAGGAGGAAAGGAGTATACGCAAGGGAGGGAAGGGTAATGGAGGAGAGGAGGGTGAATCTGATTGTTCTGCTGGATGGTTCATAATGCGCAGAGCTGCCACTGGTTACAGTCCCCCCCTTCATTCTTTTTTTATCCTCTCTCCCTCTCTTTCATCACATCATCTTCAGAGGCAGCTTGAGATGGGATTTATCTTCTTTTGCCACACACACACACACACACACACACACACACACACACACACACACACACACACACACACACACACACGCACACACGCACACGCGCACACACAAGCCACATGCACGCACATACACACAAAGAGAGAAACAGACAGCTCTCCCGTTCCATCAACTCTGGCTCTGAAGCACTTTCGCTTCAAATCTTTTTTCCTGCTCTCTGACACAAACAAACACACATGTAAATGCACAAACATGCACAGAGACACACGCACACACAAAAACAGATGCACACATAAATGGAGGCACACAGAGTGGAGGGATGGAACGTCTCCCTGTGTGTTTACCTCCCCAGTCATCCTGGTTAATTATGCATGCAGAGGCAGTTTGCTAGGGAGGTGGAGCGGCCTGGGAGGAAACACACACACGCACACTCACCCCATCACACATATGCAAAAACAGTCGCACTTCACCACCACCACCGGAATCATCACAACACGCCCTAGCACCACGTACACCAAAGCTCAGCTCACATGCTCCTCAACGCGCTCGAAAATAACCCAAACATGCCGCTCTCCCTGTCCCCCCCCCCCCCTCAACACACACACTCGTGTCTAACACATCTGCCTTTAACACCCTGCTTAACACAGCACGCTCCAAAATAACACAGCAACCCACCCCGCCTCTGCTCCCAATCAGCATGCTGCCATCCCCTTTCTAATTACACACACTTCAACAAGACACAGAGAGCATTCAGATGCCTCCAACTATCACTCTCCCTATTCAGATTGCCTGTCTGCATCCTCCCCTCTCGGTGGACGCTGTGCCCTTTTACTTGATATCCGCAGGTTCAACACACTGAACAGGCAGACGGACAGAAAGATGGACAGACACACATATCATCTTCTCCTCTCCTCTTCGCTCCTCTGCAGCGGCTGTGTGGGTGGGTTCCAACCCAACGGAGAGGCTTAGGAGATGGAGGAAGCCAATATCTTCTCTGACATTTGTCAGTGTCCTGTTGTCATGACACAGAGCTGGAGGTCACGAGGGGTCAATGGCGGCCAGTCACATAGATTATAGGAAGAGACATAGAGGGGACTGTGACCAGCCATTGACACTCACAGACAGAAAGACAGACAGATGGCACTTTGAAGCTACTGGACAGGCAGCAAATAAGCTAGAATGGCTGGCTGACAGTCAGGGAGCAGTGTGTATATAAGCACCTAAATGAATAATGTCAGATTACATTGAGCATGTTGCCTGTACACGTCCGGCATAAATGTAATGACTTCCATCTGTTGAAAATGACCAAAAATGTCACTGAAAACATTAATTTGTAAGAAATGGAGGCCTCTTCTTGACTGTTTCGTCTCTCACTGCCATCCATCGTCTCCATCTGTTTGCCTGTTTTCCCCCATCAGTCCAAGTCAATGTGATACACTGGCATGACACCTTAAAAAAACAAACAATATTGCCAAAAGCATTTGAATGGAAATTAACTATGTCTCTGTGTTTTCCTACCAACTCCTCTCTTAACTGTGATTAAATCCAGCATTTGTTTTTTGTTTTGAGGGTATTTGACTGAGCATTGAGCCCGAAACGGCTCAACAGCATCTAAAACGGAGGAAACGGAGCCTTGCCCAGGTCGATCTGGGAGACCATTTTAGTTCTGTGAGGGAGGCCAGTTAATGCGGGGATCTGTGTGTGTATGTGTCTCGTCTCTGGGGTTTAGGATGACTCATCGGCATTCACAGACGTGGCTGTCTATTCCAGCGCTGTTGAAGATGACATTCTAGACACAAATCTCTGCGCACGCACACACACACACACACACACACACACACACACATACACACACACACACACACACACACACACACACACACACAAAAACACAAACGCTGTAACCACACACACAAACATTACTCAAATGCATAAACCTGGAAGAAGACAAGAGGGAACTCTCTTGACTGCAGAAACAGACACACACACATACACATGCACATACACACTCTGCTGCAGCATCAGCATGAAAGAATAAATAAAGGTCAGAGAGAGAAAGCGAGGCAGATGTGTCTGTCTGTAAGCGAGAGAGGAACACATCAGCCACTACTGTTATCTATTTTTGCGGTTTTGGTTTAGAATTTCTATTCGGCTCTGAAAGCAGGGTGCAGAGGCAATGTTATCCCTCTATACTGTAGAACTACATCCTTTCTCTGTCTCTCTCCATCTTTGGGATGAAAATAGGTGAAATTCAATTCATTAGGAGCCCTGGACTAGATGATGTGTGAACGTTGGCAAAATATGTAGCTATCTCTTTCTATCGCCCTTCTCTGACTGACAGGGTTGGTGATGTCCAGTGACCTTTACGAGAGGAACAACTTCACATGATATGCCATAAAAAAAAAAAAAAAAACAACAACAAGGAAAAAACAAAACAAAAAAAAACAGGGTCTACAGTAACCATGGTAACGACAGAGCCACTCAGTCAAGTGAAAAACCTTGAGTATGCATGTGGCATGTGGAGCAATCACACAAGTAAACCTGGGGAATACACTGGGGAGTCTGAGTGAGAGTGAGTGTGTATATGGGGGTGGTATATTTTAGGCTCAAACACACAAAACACACACACACACACACCCATTTATGTTAAAAGCATGATAGACATCAGAAATGGTCACACACATATAGGCCTATGCACCCGATCACACACAAACACAATCATCACGTTAGTGACTTCCAACACATTTTCAAAAAGAAAACTTTATATGATCAAATTTGTATAAAAAGTCAGTCTGAGTGTGATTATAATGCTGATGAGGTTGATATTATCTGTGCAACATCAAGTCAGAGATGCGTAGAAACTGAAGCAGAAATTAATTGAATTATTTGAATTTAATCTGAAAGCAGATATCTCTTAATTGACTGTTTAAAAGCTGACATTTCAGTCTGTTTTTATCCTACATATTTGCAGCCACAGCTGACCATCATTTAATGTTAATTGCATCGCCTCTGATTGTAGATTAAAGCCTGAGGGAAAAAAAGCAGTTCTCCCTTTGAGTGTGTACCAACAATTGGAAAATCCTCTCAGCTCATATGTATTGTTTTGACAAGGTCTGCGTGGAGAATTTTCTTTTTCCAAACTGCATCTTTTAGAACTAGATATTGACCCACACAGAAAAGAGAAAGAAAGAGACTCATGTGTGGTCAATACTTCACAATTCAGAGAAGCAACCAAAAGCATGAGGTTGGCGCTATGCTCGCTTTTGAAAGACAAGCTTTGATTTTGAGTCTGCTCTATCTACATATCATTTTATAGGCGTTACAGGGCATAACACTGAATCACTTCACTTTCTTACTGAACAATGGGGTGGAAGATGAGCATGTGGGCTGTGAAAGGACAAATCCTGTAGACCTATTTCTTTGAATATCTTTTTCTCTCTTTTCCAGCCTTCTAGCCTTGACCCAAAATCATTTGTCCCTTCCCTTGTTCTGCTCCTCTACACAACTCTCCTTTATCTCTTTTTTCCATCAATCTTTTCTTTCTGTCTCCCTGTCTTTCAGCACGGTCACCTCCAGCGGGCAGCTGCCGAGTGTTGCCCTTTGAAGGACTAAACCTGGCTTTGTTGACATGGTAACGGAGTGACGAGACGGGTGGGGATGGAGGAGGAGAGAGGGATGAGGGAGAGAAGATGACAGGCACACATACACACACACACACACACACACACACACACACACACACACACACACACACACATAGGTTATGTTTGTCTCCCTCCGTAAGCGAAGGTTGTCGTGGATACCTGGGCATGTGACAAGAATCAGAAAAAAGAGAACTGATTGCTCATTAACCGCTGTGTGTGGGTGTGTGTGTGTGTTGCAAGTGAGTCAATGTCTGTGTGTAGGTAGGTGACTACAAACATGAATCAATTGCGGCTTGTGTGAGCTAATATGTGCTCATACGTGAGAGCATTTACTGTGAAAGTGTTTGTGTGTATGTGAGGGAACGGGGCTTGATGAACGCTTTCATGATCAAGCTTGACTGCCTGCAACGCCCCCGCAGAGTGTGTGTGTGTGTGTGTGTGTGTGTGTGTGTGTGTGTGTGTGTGTGTACATGTATGTGTGTGTGTCTTTGAGTGTGAGGGCATTGGTGGACTCCAGCTAACCTTCCAGAGCGCAGAGGGAGTGAGACACACTGACACCAAAGAAGAAGAACAAAGAAAGAGAGAGAGATGCTCGGTGGGTTCATGTTCCTATAGTATTGATAACCTCAGCCATGCCCACACACTTTTTCTGGTTTTATCTCTCTCTCTCTCTCTCTTTCGCACACACACATACACATACACACATACACACCATCACACACACAGGGGAGTTGAGGTCCTGTAAAGTGGGCCGCAGAGCTACTTGGTATTCCGTCAGAATCCTCCAGCGAAGGAGACTGTGGAGCACAAGAAAGAAACGATGCGGGAGGAAGATGGGACGGGAGAAGAAGAAAAAAGCACGGCAATCAGACCCGAGTGTGTCTCATGAGTTTTCATTTATACTGCGGGCTGAAATCCAAAATGGCTGCTTATATTTTTAAACTTATTTTAAAAGTAGACAAAGAGAGGAACAGTACTTTCTTCAACAGAGGTGCACTGTTTTGAGGGTGGAAAACAGATGTGAAATGCCTCATATCTCGCAGTGACCCATTTTAGTTTGGTCCAGCAAAGCGCATCCACTTGCCACACAAAAACACACACTCACACACATCCACCCTTTCCAGGTAATGTGGGTGGAGCGCTTCACTGAAGCAGAGGGAGCAGTGTTGGAGCAGGTTTGGTGTGACATCCCTGCTGGGGCTCATGGTGCATTCCACTCCCATGTATTTGGTCTCTGCACTCATTTACACATACACACGTTAAGTACTCGTACATGTGCAAATGCACACAGATTCACTCACACACACACACACACTGATTTGCACCTGCTCCCTCTTTGTGCCACTTCGGTTCATCTAATTGATGATGCCATGTCACTCCTGCTGTCTCTCTCTGTGCCTTATTCGCACACATCCCACCTCTTCCTCTCTGCTCTCTTTCTCTCTGTGTCCTCTAAGTAATACCTTGTCCTCTGTCCGCTGTCCTCTATCTTTCATACCCTTTCCTTGCCCTGTAGCCACAATGCAGCTGCTTGTTGGCAGTACTGTGTATGTTTGTCTGACCTTGTCTCAGGTTAGACTGGGGCAGGCAGCTCTTTGGTCTGGCATATTGAACCCATAGCCTGAAGGAGAGATTTGTAGTGGCGATGAGCAGCCTCAGATGTTATCCTCTGCTACTTGTGTGTCTATAAATAAAAATGAGTGTCTTATTTTATGTACAATTGTGGACAGAATGGTGATATTTCACAGCATTACCATTCACTGGTGACTTTTTTCGTCTAGCGTTCATAATCATTTCATATGCACATTGACAAAGCCATACATGTTGACGACATGTCTGTTTTGTCAACATGCATGCTTACATGCACGCACGCACACACACACACACACACACACACACACACACACACACACGCACACACTTATTTGTTTATTTGTCCATGTGTGTACTTTCCATTTGACAGCTCTACATTCATTCTCCCAGACCTTTTTGTGTATGTCTGTGTTTGTGCCTCCTAGCATCTTCCCAGAAGGTATTCTTGATGGCTATCTCTCCTTTTTCGTTCTCTTTCTTCCTCTCCTCTGCTGTTACCTGAGAGCCAGACTGGGGAATACTTTACCCCATCTGCAGACGCAGACAGACTGACACTAAAAGGAGGCTAGCCACAGATACACTGATGGCAGATAAGTGAAATGAGAGGAGGATAGAAAGGAGATAGGTTCGAAAAGAGTCGGAGAGCGAAGAGGGAGAGGCAAAGAGATGGGGTCAGAGAGACGAGGATAGTTGAATGGAGGGCAAATTTGGAGGAGAGGAAAGAGTAGATGAGGGGAGATTGGGAAGAAACGGAAGACTGGCAGGGGGATAGGTGAGAAAAAGTGGAATGACGGGAAGGGAGAGAGGGAATATGATATGAGAGCAGGGGAGGGAGAAAGGGGAGGTTAGTGGAGAGATGTGAAGAGGGTGTGTTGAGTTCATGAGTGCAATGCCGTGAGATCAAGCTGGGGGAGAAAAAGACAGATTGAGATGTAGATAGAGAAGGGGAGATGTTGAGAAAGAAGAGAAGAGGAGAGAAGGAGAAGAGGAGGGGGGGAGGATGCGAGATCGAGGGCACAGAGACAGGGAGAGGAAGAGTGGGAGGGAGAGGGAGAGATAGATTGAAGCTGCAAGATCAAGACAGATGTGAGGGAGGAGGGGGAGGGAGGAGGGCATGGGTGCAGTAGCGAGGCGAATGGAGAGATGCAGGGAGGAGAGGAGAAACGGAGATCGTTATCGCAGGGCCGTGCTGCCTATTGATTTGCGTTAGTGTCTCAAGCCGGTGAAATAACAGCGGTGCTGGGATGCAGACTCCCTTGTCATTAGCAAGCACAGCTCTCAAGACGCTCGAGTGTGCAGCGTGTGCGTGCGTGCATCCGTGTTGGTGTGTGACCATATGGCACGTTTTGATGTCCACATGATTAAGACCAAGAATAGCAAAAAAAAGAAAAGAAAAAAAAGTAAGTTGGCAGACAGATGACAAAGTTATAACACTTTGTGGGAGAGAAAGACAGGAAGACAGATAAAAAACAGATTGGAGGAAGGGAAAAACAGATTGAGGGAGAGACCAGCAGACTGTGTCGGAGTGAATGATGGAAAAAGACATGCAACAAAAAAGAGAAGTGATCATGCCAGGATGTCTCAGGTGATACGCCTCTCACTTCAGGTGACAGATCTATCGGTCACTTCTCACAGGTAGATGAAGAGAGACAAAGTTAGCTCCTTGTCTTTTTCTCTCTTTTTTTCTTCCCATCCCTTCCCTTTTTTTTTTCTTCTCCTGCATGTGGCGCAGTGTGATGGTGGCGGTGGAGGTGATGTGTGTGTGTGTGTGCGTGTGTGTGTGTGTCTCTCGCCAGGGACCAGGGAAGTGTGAATATGGCTATGGAACTCTGCCAACTGAGCTCAGGAGCGGGGGAAGGAGGAGGAGGAGGAGAAGAAAAGAGAAAGACAGAGAGAAATGAAGAGGAGAAGGAGGAGATGAAGAGGAGAGGGGGAAGACTCCATCCTTTGTTCTTCGTTGATGAAAGGAGGAATTGGATCCTCTACTCCCACTCTCGCTTTCTCTCTCGGTGATGAGCCTTGATGTGTTAGGGTGAGCGAGCGAGCAGGAGGGATGCACACACACACACATACACACACACACACACACACACGCATGCACACCGCTGCCTTATTCCACTCAACTAAGACCCAAATGACTCCTCGCTCACTAATTAAACTTTAATCTCCAATAGCGCGCAAATTACCTGCCACGCAACTGAGCGCTGAACTACAGGGATACAGAGAGAGAGTGAGAGGGAAGGAGGGAGGGATGGACAGATGAGGGGAAGGAGAGTTGGAGTGAAGGTCACACTCCACCTGCAGGAGAAAAAAAAAATCTTTCTCTCCTTCTATTTCTGTCTCTTCTATCTTCTCTGTCATCAGTTTGTTTGTGTGTCTTTATATGAGCATACGTATTTAGGCCCACATCTGTGCTGTTCATATGTGTGTGTGTGTGTGTGTTTGTTTGTGTGTATGTGAGGCACTATAGTTGTCTCTAATTGGGGCAGTCGGCTGGGGCCTCACTCTCTGAGCCAGTCAATGTTCACTCTTTCACCTGAATGTTATCACACACACACACACATGCACGCACACTGACACACACACACATACACACACAAAGTTGATGCTATAGCCAAGTCCTCAAATCCTCCTCTGCCTGGCCTTGTTCCCATCTCTCTTTTACAGACACAGCCTCTGCTAGGACACACACACACACACAAACACACACACACACACACACACACACACACACACACACTGCTGTGATGCCCTCTGCTGTGTGGCACAAAATGGCGGTGTGTGTGTGTATGTGAGCATGTGTGTGTGTGTGTGTGTGTGTGTGTGTGTGTGTGTGTGTGTATCACATGGTTAATCACAAAGAACTAACGATAATTACCACCATTTTCCTACCTGCTGCTTTCCAAGCCTGACTCTCGGGTTGTGTGTGTGCATGCATGTGGGTCTGTGTGTGTTTATGTGTGTGTATGGCATGGCTGAGCCATTGGCGAGCATAAATACTAAATCTCAAAAACACCCCAACAGGTCTAATTTATGAGCTACTGCAGTTTATATATACTCTTTCAACAGCAGAGAGGAAGCCTGTTTGTCGAACAATCGAGGTAGCTGAGGACAATAAAATGAAAACCATTGAAATTCTATGCAAATGAGTGGCAAGCCTGGCAATTTACATGCTGCCTAAAGCTCTGTCTAATCAGTTTGGGTGTTTTTCTTTGAGTGTATGATGACATTTTGAATTTTACTATCAATTGTTTTTGCTCAATTTGTCTATTTGTCAGATTAGACAAGGAGAACTACAATTTTTAGGTACCTCTGTTCAAAAAGTTTTAAAAAATCCTCCTCAAATACAACAACACATAGTATCAATTTGTGATGCTCAAAACATTGCAGGAGAGATTTTCTTCATTTTTGAGTTCAAGTATTTCCCTGGCAGAATTCCTTTTAAACACATAAGAAAATGTGCCTGAACTTGTTGCATTCACGTAGGGCCGCAAGTGATGATTATTTTCATTATCGATTATTCTGAGGATTATTTTCCTGATTAAACGATTTGTTGTTTGTTGTTGTTGTTTGTCTATAAAATGTCAGAAAATGTTAAAAAATGTCATAATCAAAATAGTTGCCGATTAACTTTTTGCAACTCTACATTCATGCAGTACATGAAGGAGAGAGCGGTAATGACACTGATAATAAACTTATGATAATTGCACTGCAGCTCAAGTTTTTCCGGTTGAGAAAAACAATGTTTTCTCAGATTTCTCACAGTAGGATTGCTGAAGACAGAGGACCGTCGTTGTTGATTTGCTGTCTGACACTAAGGCCTGATGTTTTTAAATGCAGAAAGTGTTTTTTAATTGTAGCTGTGCATGAGTGCATTATCAAACCAAAAACAATGCAAGTTGCATTACCAATATCTGTGTTATAAGGGTGAACCTTTCCTTTAATCCACACGCAGGTGGTGAGTGGTGAAAGACATCAACTGAATTAGCTATCATAGAGGTCCCATTTTGTAGATTAACTGCTGCTACTGCTGCTCAATATCCCAGGATGAAATTATTGAGTAAATACTGCAGTGCTAATGCAGGACCGGGGAGCTGAGCATACATTATGTGGTGAACACTTTTATCTTAACTACCTTACGATACCAGTGAGTGCACATATTTTTAGCAAGGCTGGTGTCAATGGGAATTAAATCTCTAAACACTGAGCATGTTAGTTCCACAGTCTGTCATCTGTGCAGTAAAAGTCACAACCTGGAACAAAAGGCAGGGCAACTCAATCCAGTGCAGTCATTGTCGAGACTGTTACAGTGAAGGGTGTCTTCACAGTGCGTATTACCCACAGTTGGTGGTGAGGTTCGCAGTGGGGAACATCAGGGGACAATCAAGGATATGCCCGTCATGCAAGGTTGGTAGTGTGTGTGTGTGTGTATATAGGTGTGTCTGTCTTGCGTGTTAGTGTGTGTGCACTGCCCGCCATGCGTGACTAGACACAGTCAGGTGTTCTGGGAGGGGCATTGGCACAACGATGCACCCATATGCTTATGACTGAGTGGCGGGCACAGGGAGGGCACAGCGAGCGGGGAGGGATCTGTGCTACGCCCACAGTGCATGACTTCATCCCTCCTGCAGGCAGAAGGGGCACAGAGAGGCTGACTGACACAGAGGGTGTGAAAGGATGGAAAGAAACGAGAGAGTGAGACTTAACGAATGAGACAAAGGTACAAAAGAGGGAACAAACATGAAAATAAACAAGAAAAAACACTGAGTATCTGCATGTTTCATACCGAATTAATATGGTTTTATCCTCTTTCTATATGTCAGTCTTTGTATGACCTACATGGACACATCCACAACTTACACTCAGCTAATTTGCCCCCATCAGCTCTGCACTGCATCCTTTCCAGAGCCTGTGTTTGACTTGGGAACAGCAGATATGTACTTTTTATGATTATCTCATGTCACGCCGGCACGACTGTAATCCATCACATGCATGTGTTTCTGTAAGTAGCCTTGATCTTTGGCATTATGCTCATTAGACTAGCTAGTATGAGTGTGTGCGTGTGCGTGTGTGTGTGTGTGCATGTGATGGGGAGACTGCAGAGTTGACATCGTGCCACAAGGCAGCTTGGTCGGTGGATGCATTGACAGGCTCTTTTAATTCCCGCTTTGGTACCGTCTGAACACAAGCACATGCATGCCACACAGACACACACACACATACATGCATATGCACGTGTAGAAAGACATAAACACGCATTTCTGATCATTGAATGATGCCATAAGACACACACTCTCTCTCTTTCAAAAATCACTCACTCTGACCCATGCACCCGTATTTTTAAATCAGTTGGAGGCTGTATCTGGATCATGATATGTACTAGTTGTTTGCCACTGGGGTTGCAGACATAACCACATGCATCTGTATAGACACACATATACAAACACACACACACACACGCACACACATAGCCAGTCAAGCATGAAAAGCAAATGATGCCATTGCCTCTTCCTGAGTCCCTCAACAGAAGGCCCCCACAAACAACTGCACAGCAGAGGGACACACACACACACACACGCTCGCACACACACGCACAGAAATACACACATGCTTACAGGAAGTCAGATAGGGTGGTGGCTGATGCCTGCATCACTTCTGATGACTGTGGGTAATAGGAGAGGTGGCAGTTTGACATTGAGACATGGTGAATATGTTTACGGAGGAGCCATTAACCTTCCATCTTTCTATCATTTAAAGTTAGCTAGCTTATCTGGTCCACCCAGCACCTAGCAACCAACCTACAGCCAATTAGTGCCAAGCCATCCTTGTTTCCTTGGCAACACACCACTGGCCTCTTAATGCATATCCATTTAGGCGCCGAGAGTATACACCTAAGGCAAATCTGCTTTGCCATCTAGCACCAGCAAGTTTGACAGGCAGGCGTTTGGCTCAGTGCAGCATTTTATCATCAATAAATCATTATAATATTCATTTTGAGGCATTAGTGTACCAACCATAAACAAACCAAATCACCACTGAGAAGATTGGCAGCCTCTTCCAGTCTCAGACGCTGCAGATTCCAATGTGTGCAACGAGGTTGGATTTCACGGAAAATGTGCTGGACTGTTTTCTGCCACAAAACTGAGAGCATTCTCCTTTTCCAGCAAAAACGGAGCTGAAGCTTTCAGTTTCTCGCAATGGCAGATGGTGAAAGGAGAGAAAGGCCGATCGAAAAATCCCTTCCAAGATGTTTATCCTTTTCAGTAAAACGAAAAAGAAAACAAATGCATATGGAGGTAGGGGGAGGAGGAATAAGTAGCCCTATCTTCTTTGTGACAGGCGGTGGTGGGGTATGTGGAAAACATGGACATCGTTTTGAGAAATAAAACATCTGATGAAATGTTTGGCATGAGATAGAGACTGCTGGTCATCTCAAGGCTCAAAATACTACATAAAACACCTTTATGCTGTTAGGTTACCCTACATTAAGTGTTCTATCAGTGCACCTTTTATACGCAGAAATGCTTGGGTTGAATGTTAAGTGGCAAAGAGAAATCTCAATGACTGATTGGAACCTGGGAGGAGCGAACTGCCTGCATCACTTCCTTGTTCACCCCTTCTCTATCCTCCATTGCCCATTCCTTTCATTCTGTCCTCACCCCCTCCTCTCTCCCTTCTCTCCCAGCCCATTTCTTCTCCCTCTCCACTGCCAGTCCCTACCTGTCTCATTTGCATAGGATGCCTTATTTGCATACATATGAGCTAAAGAGAAAGGGGATTTGTGTGCGGGAGAAAAGGAGAAGGAGAGGCGAGATATGCAGGCAGGCGGCGGCTGATGAAAAGAAATGAAAAAGAGCCCTTTCAGGAGGAAACTGCGACCGCAACCTCTCTCTCTCTCCTCTCCCTCTTTTCCACCCTCTCTCTTTCAATTCTGTTCTCGCCCTTTAGGTCACACCTTAGAGAGCTCCTGCGAGGGCCCCATTAACGTGAAATATCAGACAGAGACAGAGAAAGTAAAGAAGGTAAAAGAGTAGAGATAACCGATAAAAGATCGGATGCAACATGGGCCAAAAACGAAAGAAAAAACAGAGAGACAGAGAGAAAACACATAGATAAATAGAGCAAAGGAGCTTGTACCACATCGCCCATCTATCCCCTGCAGCAGCCTGGCTCGGTGTTACCGTGGTGTTGTTGTTGCCGTGGTGGCGATGGATGGTTGCCTCGGCAGAGCAAAACTGATTGGCTGTGAAGCAAAGCCCCCCTTTCTGTATGCCCCACCGGGCTGGCTCTTTCCCTCTAGGAAGGACGGCACACAGCAGACCCCTCCCCCTCACCATGCGTGCACACACACACACACACAAACATTAAATATGTACAAAGACATTGAAGATATAAAAGCACATCCTTACGCATACATAAGACCTGTAGAAAGAGTGTACAGAGGTGACCACACAAACACACACATCAAACACAGACAAACAATGTTTTGATATGATTCACACGTACTGCTCAGAAGTATTCGAACCAGTTCAAACGGGCAAACCCACATGCACACACGCACTCACATACATACACGCGTGCACACACACACACACAGACACCCGGCAGCCTCTGTAATATTAACAGCCTCCATCCCCCCCTTCTCGTCTCCACATCAGGCCAGCCCAGATGCATCCCATACAATCTGTCCCTGATTGCACACAAACACTCCAACCCCGCCCCCCGAACACATCGCACACACAAATACACACACATACACACACAAACACATAAACAGGCATATTTATCCTGCTCGAGCCCGCTAATTGCATGTGTCTAATAACCTGGTGCAGATAGAAAACAGAGCAGTGCTCTCTCTCGTCTCTTGTCTCTCTGTGGACACGGTCCAGACGTGAGGCAACTGCAGAAGTCAGGGATATGAAAAGGCAGCAAGAGATTGGAGGAGAACAGACGTGTGTGTGTGTTTGTGTGTGTGTGTATGTGTGTTTGTGTGTGCGCATCTTCGTGTGTGTATGTGTGCGTTCGTCCTCTAGTCTTTGTTTGATCTTTCCGTCCGGGCCTGAAATGCTGCAGCGCACCAGGAATAATAACTTTCCTATCAGTCCACCCACCCACACACATGCATGCATGCACACACACTCATAGAAAATAAAAAGCACCCATCAAAACACACGCATTCCCTTACTCACATGCTGACACCAGTCTTTATATGTATGTTTGTGTCTATGTGCACACACACACACAGGCGTATGCAATCATTCATGCGTGAGCCATCTCCTGTGTATCATCAGGATGGCGGTGGAGAGGACAGAGGGAGGGAAAGAGAGAGAGAAAGTGATGAAAGGTGGCAGGGGGTAAGGAGTGGAGATGAAAGCGGGAGGGGGGGGGGGTGTATGAGGGTAAAAGGGCAAAGGAGGGATATGAGAGGGAGAGGAAAAGGAGAAACAAAGGGGAGAGGATACGCTGAAATGGGTTGAGGAAAAGAGGAAAGGACAGATGTGCTGACTGCTGATTGGATGGAAAACAAGAGGAAAAAAGAGAGAGTGGAGAGAGAGAGGGAGAGCCTGTCACCTCCAGTCAGCGGCTATTAGCGGCAGCAGCAGCTCTGAGACACCATCCCTCATTCTGCTCTGGCAGCGCTGGCACAATTAGACACACACACATGCACACACCTTCATGCACATGCTCATCCATCCGTCTTTTCCCTTCGTGTGTGTGTGTGTGTGTGTGTGTGTGTGTGTGTGTGTGTGTGTGTGGGGCTGAGACTAATTGAGTGTGTGCGTGCGTCAGGCTGTGTCTGAGCTCAATGTTTTTCTCTCTGCCTCTCTGTCTCTGTCTGCTGTGTGTGAGAGTGTGTACAAAATAGAGAGACTTAGAAGAAGAGCGAATGTCCTTGTGTTTGATATGCGTGTGCATCTGTGTGTGTACATGTGTGTGTGTGTGTGTGTGTGTGTGTGTGATTCTGCCACTGAGGGCCCTGTGCCCAGGCCTGAGAGTGAGTGATAGAGTCCATGCCAACTTGAGCTGCATGCCACAGTCTCCACGCCTGCACCCGTGTCCCGCCACTGCCAGCACCACCCTCCGCCTCCTCCTTCTCCTCCTCCTCCCTCATCTCCGTCTCTCTCCTCGCTCTGTATCAATCTGCTGGCCTCCGCTCCTCCTCTTCCTCCTCCTCCTCCTCCTCTTCCTCTTCCTCCCCTCTCATCCTTTCTAGGTTTTTATCTCTCTGCTCACGCTCTTTCCTCATCTCTCTTTTCCTCTGTTTTGGCTAAATTGCTCCGTCTTTAGCTCTGTCTCCCCAGCGTACTGTTTTTTTTTTTTTTCTTTTTTCCTCTCATTTAATGCCTGTGACCACTCCACCCAGCCCTCTCATCCTCACATCTTTTTAACAGTTGAAGTGCTACCTGCCCTCCTCTAATTTCTCACATCCCTGTCGTCTCTTGAGATCCATTTGTCTTCCAGAAACCGCATTTCATCACAGTCTGTCTTTTTTATTATTTTACCTACACATCTCTTTTTTTCCCTTCACCTCAGGATAAACCCCTTTCTCTCTGTTGTTCACTTTCATCTCCTCTTCTACATCTATTATTTATTTTCACTGGCCGCCACTAGTGGCAGCTGTTTCCCATTTTGCTGTCCATTCATAACCCCATAATCCGTCCTCCTCCCTCCTCTCTTTTTACCTCTCTCGATCTCAGAGATGTCTGTATTTAGGGCTCTCCATCCCTCTCATCAGAGTCCTCATTATCCAACCCCCCTTCCACAACTCTCCTCTCCTTCCTTCCTTCCATTCCCTCTTTCTTCTCCTCCCCACCCTCTCTCTCCTCCATCACCTGCTTCTCAGCGGTGTTTCTCCTCATTTCCATATAACCCGACAGCCTTCAGGACTGCATGCCTTGCTTGCATCTGCACCAACTGAGGGGAGCACATGTACGCACAAATTTGAAAGCATACGTACCTTCAAACATACATACACATACATCACAGGAACATACGGGTCAAGGCAAGCACATGAAGAATTGATGTGGTTGCACACCCACACAAACACACATTCATCCAGGGTATAATGAGATTTTGCCCCCACTGTATTCTCCTCTCCGTCTTCCGAGCAATATCTCTACAAATTTGTTCACAATCATTATTTATATATGTAATAAAAACCATTTTAGTGGAAAAATTAGACAATGCTAAGTCCTTAAAACCATTTGTCGCTTTAATTTATCCACTTTTTTCCAGTTTTGGCACTGCATGTATTTCAGCATCATTTCATACACAGAGAGCTATTAATTGAGTGAATGAGGCCTATTCTCTCCCCCAGCTTCCCCTGCACAGCTAGTGAGAGAGAGCTGAGGGCTCTGCTGAAGTGCACAGGCTGATAAAAATTAGAGCTCACTGGATAGATGGGCTGTGGGCTGCTGACCGCTGCCTTTTCTAGGCCAGTTAGCCGGGAGAGAGCTCATTAAGCCTAACTGGAGGTGGAGGTGGTCTGCCTTGTTAGGATGTGTGTGTGTGTGTCTATTGTCTCTTGCGTCTGTGTACGTTTGATAATTTTAGCTACAGTTGTGTGTTTCCAGGCTCATTTTAAAGTGTGTATCTGTGTGTCAGTGTTGTACGTGCGCAGAGCAGAACAGTGTTACATGAGGCACACAGCGAGAGAAAGACAAAAAAGTCGGGAAGAGAAACTGCTTATTAGGCCACCACTGACTATGTGTGTGATTCATGCAGAGTGAAAGAGAGACAAAGACATAAAGAGAGAAAAATAGAGAGAGAGAGAGAGAGACAGAAACAGAAAGAGGGAGATGGAGATGGATCGAGCAGTGAACTAGGGCGGCCCAGGATCAGGCAGCTTGCAGGATGGCTGTCTGCTGTCCTAAGGGAAAGGGCTAGCTTGTTATTTTAAGGAGGGTGACTCTGGCACTCACCTCGCATGGAAAAAATAGGGACACATACACACACGCACATAGAGGCACACACCTACACAACTTATCTCTGTGCAAATGAAGCTGACGGCACATGGCGCACCAGCTAACACATCACCTCAGAGGGCTTATCTGTCTCAGGTAATGGTTGAGCTCGATGCTGCTGCGTATGTTCACCTCATCATATAAACCTGGGGATGACACCGCTGGTACGTAGAGCCCATGGGAGCATCATACAGTATGTGAGTGTGTGTGTCCCTCTCTGTGCATAATGTATGAACATCTCAAGTGTGTGTTTGTGTGTCTGAACACATTTAACCACATGTTGGTAAGTTCAAAAAGGTGCAAAAACAATCCCATGCAAGCAGTTTTTCATGAACATGTAAGAAGCCTGTGTGCCTGTGAGGGGCCGTCTGCGTATGATGACGTGTGTGTGAGTGAGGCAGTAGTGCCTGTGCAGCCTTGTGACTTAGTGTCTGTGACATTTGACATACCACAGTGCCTGCAGTTCCTGCTCTATGGGACTGGGGCTGCTCTCTGCTAGCTTGGCAGCATGCCTCGGCTTGCACTCGTCGCATCGCATCTCGTCACATCATAAGTCATCTCATCACGTCACATTTCCTTTCTCTCATTCTTATATTCTCTTTCCTCTTCATTCCTTTGCCTTATCTTCTTTTTGTTTTCATCTTTTTTTGTTGCTTCAGTTTGTGTTTTGATCTCGTTCACTTTCTCTCTAATGCTTCTATTTCTTTCTAACGCTTGTTCTGTCATTTTCTCGTTCTCCTTCTGCATTGCTCTCTATCTGAGCCTCTGTCTCTTCCTCTCTCTGGCTCCCCTTTTTCCTCCCATCTCATTTCCTCTCCATCTTTTTTTTCCCGCCACATCCCCTCCTCTGTGTCACATCTCATTCTCTCTCCCTCTTTTTGTCCAACTTTTTCTCATTCTGCTCTCATTTCCTTTCCCTCTTCTCTGTCTGTCACCCTGCATACACTCTATCCCTCTCCCTTTTGTCTGTTTCTATATTCCATTCCCTCTTTTTTCTATCTCTCTCACTCCTCTTTTCTTCAGCTGGTGCTCAGCTCACACTGGGCCAATTAAAGCCTGCATCAGTCCACTCCTGTAGGCTCAATAATACATAGCAGGTAAGCTGGAGTTCTATTAAGCAGGTGTATGTGTTAGTGTGTGTGTGCGTGCATGCAGGTTTGTTTACAAAGAAAGCCTTGGAAGGGTCAGTTTACGGGTCTTGGTGTGTCTGTGGGTGTGCATCACACACACACACACACACACACACACACACACACACACACACACACACACACACACGCACACACACACACACACACACATACACACACACATACGCACACACTTTCACACTTCTTGCCT
This sequence comes from Thunnus maccoyii, assembly GCF_910596095.1. Classification (NCBI taxonomy): domain Eukaryota; kingdom Metazoa; phylum Chordata; class Actinopteri; order Scombriformes; family Scombridae; genus Thunnus; species Thunnus maccoyii. The sequence goes on along the minus strand of NC_056550.1, from coordinate 14,128,559 downwards.
AAACCTAAACCTAACCCTTACCCTAACCCTAATCTTAACCACTGACCCCAAAATCCCCAAAATCAGTGGACATGGCTTTTGTCCCCAATTGCACAAACTATCCCCAATCAACTGGTCTTAAGTCTGGTGTGTGTCCCTGAAAGTGACTTAAGTCAGACCCACACACACACACACACACACACACACACACACACACACACACACACACACACTCACACTAACACACACACACATCTGCTCAGCGAGAGGGCCCGCCGTGCACGCTCCCTCGGCCAACAGATAAACAAGTGTGCTCGCATCTCCCGGGAAGTAACCATGGTAACCGTCTCTCCCTCTCTCTCTCTCTCTTTCTCTCACCCTCTCTCTCACTCTATCTCTCTCCCTCTCCCTCTCTGACTGAGCTGCCTGGTTGGCTGGCTGTCCTGGAGGCAAGACAATAGCAGGTTTCAAGGCCAATGTCACTTTTTTCCTCCCTGCCTCCCTCCCTCCCTCTCTTGCCAAACAAGAAAAGGGGGGGCAGGGGGGAGACAGCTTCCTGTATTGATAAATGTGATGTCACAGGTGGGGCAGCAGCCATGCAGAGCGGCGCGGGGGAAACATAAAAAACAACGACGGATTCAGCGAGATTTTGCAATCCCCCTCCTGCCCCCCCACGCCTCCCTCTCTTCCTCTTTTTGTATAATGTGGCCAATTGCCTTCTTCCCTTTGTAGGGCGTGAGAGGAAAAGGGGATTTCATGCAGGCTAACTAAGCCCCTAATCCTCTGTTTCATGCCGTCTCTCTCTCTCTGTTTATATATATATATATATTTCTGTCTCTCCCCCTCTCTCTCGATTTCTGCTTTGCTGGGACTTGTGCCTTTTTAGTGGGGTGCAGTGATGGGGGGAAGTATTCAGATTATTTACCAAAGTAAAAGTAGCAATACCACAATGTAAAAATACTCTATAATGAGTAAAAGTTCTTTATTCTGCTTTATAAAAATGTGCTTTACATATCAAAAGTAAAAGTTCTCATTATGTAGCAGAACGGCCAGTGTCAGTGTTATATTATTATGTATTATTCGATTGTTATTACAAATTAATTCAAGTATAAGCATCATTTTGATGCTGTAGATGCTTGCAGTGAAGCTTATTCAAACTGGTGTATATACTGTTTAAATCAATATTAATGCATCATATTTTATAAACTGATCATAAATTTTGTTTGTTGCAATTTAACTACCTGTCAGATGTAGTGGAGTAACAAGTACAATATTGTCCTTGGAAAAGTAGTGAAATAGAAGTGTAAATATTGCATAAAATGGAATTAGTATTAGAAGTATTTTAAGTGCCTCATACTTGTACTTTATTTGTTACACTCAGCCACTGGTGAGGTGGAGTGATACTCCTAAAACGAAAATGTGAGAGAGGCCTTTGCTGCAGTGCTCCGTCAGTGTCTCTCTGTCTCTCATGTCTTTCTCACCTGTTCTGAATGATGGCAAAAGCCTCAGACAATCATTCTGTCCTGAACGTGTGTGAGAAGGCAAGAGAGAGAGAGGGAGAGAGCTGTCAGCCACTCTGGCTAACCATCTAATAGGTTGCCATACTGAACTGACATTTGAAGGCTACAGGAGCATTAGTCTTGAAATGAAAAAGAAAGATGAGAGAGAAAGAGAGGGAGAGAGACGGGGGGAGAAGGATTGGATATGCAGCGAGCGTGCTGTGGAGTCGGCGGCCCTTATCAATGCATCTGTCTATCCATCCGCACCGCGCGGCCTCATCTCCTCTATGATCTCCACCCACCCCAGTCCTCCGCCTCCTCGCGCCATCCCTCACCCCTCTCTCTCTGACTATCTCGCTCGGAGAGAAGAGAAGGGAAGGACAGAGATGAAAGGAGGAAGAAGCGGGAGCGAGCCAGAGAGGGCTGAGTGAGCGCATAAGGGATAAGAGCCAAGGACAGAGAGAGAGAGAAAGAGAGAGAATCTTAGATGTTTAATTTACGGTCTTGCCTGCAGCAGACAGATGTGTGGGATTGGAGGAAGACAGAAAAATAGACACCGAGATAAACAGACAGCAAGATGGACAAGGAGACATGCAAATAGACACACAGACAGGCAGACAGACAGAAAACAGGAAGGCCGTCTAACATCTTTCTCTTTCTGACAGCACCTATTGAGCCACCTTTTACCAAGTGGAGCGATACCAAAGACTTGAACCTCTCACAGTCCTTTTACCCTCAATTTATCTTTTGTCATTCGTCAATCCTTTTTTCTCTAGCCCCCTTTCACGGTTCCCATTTCAATCTATTGTGACCCATCAAAGGTAATTTATTTTAAATTGCTGCACCACGGTGATCTGAAGTGAAACCGCATTGGTGCGTTGCTTTGGTCTGCTTATAAGCACAGTATGGCCTCTGGAGCTGTATGAAAATCAACCACAGTCATCACGTGTAGTTGCATATAAACAACTGAGGAACTAAAAATCACTCAGGAAACACGGCAGGAGGACACAAAGTGATGTTTAATGCCACTTTGTTGGTTCATTTCTATAGTTGGATCATATAGTTGATGGATGATTTAACTGCAAATTAAGAACATTCTACATTTCGTAATAATAGTAGTACTGTTATGGTATGAATTCTTGTATAAAACTAATTCAGAGCAGCATGAAGATTAATCTGAGGCCAATAGTTTTAGTAACTTTCTCACCCTCAGCTATTATTCTGCATAGCTAGACAAATTAATAGTCATTTTCTTCTGCCAGTGTGACTAAAAAGGTCTTGAAGTTCATTTATACACAAATACCATCAAATACTGAGTCATATGTCTTTAAAGATCTAATCTCATGCTTTTTGTCTGAAAGTTCTGTGTTAGTACATTTGCATGGAATCTCAAAATGCAGGATTCAAGTTTGAATACTTTCAATGTGGGGAATTTGCTTTGCTGAGTTCGCATATATATAAGAGAAATTTTATAACATGGCAACAGCAGAAGACATTAAACAAATAGTAAAATGACAACTGGAAAGAAGTAAAAACTTTGTGCAGTAGAGGTCATATCAGGAAAATGACTCAAAAAGTAATATAGCACTAATTTGAACCATTTTTGAATATCTTGAAGTCAAAATAAATATTCTAATGCACATTCGAGATACCATTTCCAAATTCAGAAAACTCCAACAACGTGCAAAGAAGTGTGACATGATTGACACAGAAATATAAACAGCAAGCCCTTTGCAAAAAAAAGATTTTGCATGCCACTGTGTGTGTTTGTGTAATATAGCAACTGCCACTTATGCTGTAATTAATTGCCACTGATTGTCTTAGGAAGTGCATGCAGACCCTCATACAAACTCTAATTTCCCACCCGCCCTGGGCTATAATAATTGGTCACACACACACAAGCACACACATACAAACCTGCAGATAAGTCTGTGTGTGTGGCTCGCACTGTGTGGTCAGACAAACAGAAAGACAGAATGGCTAGCAGACTCACGAGAGATTTTGATAATTAACTTTGTAATGAGGTGGAGGAGACAGAGTGCATGTACGTACATGTATGCATGTGTGTCACCTAAGCGTGTGGTTGTCTGTGTCTCTGGCTTCGTGTGCGTGTCCATGCATCGGTGTTTATCGAGGGCTGTAAAAGTTAGTTGTTGATGTGTATGTGTACGCATCCAAATCTGTGCGTGAAAGTGTGCGTGTTTGCGTGCGAGTGTGTGTGGGGAGGTGATAAGCACCTGAGCCCTGAGGCTGCCTTCAGATTTCCCCTCACGTCCTCGGTGAAATCAGCCCAATCACTGCACTGTCATCTGCCTGCCACCAGAGAGAGGCCTGCGCTGCATACTGACAAGCTCATTTGCCTAGCAGTGAGTGCGCGCGTGCACACACACTCACACACACACACTAACACACACACACACACACACACACATGCACATGCACAAGCACTCACTCACATATGCCCACTAGGCCCTCCACTTTCTCCCAAAATTGAGTTCAAACAAAACTACTATGGGAGACATTTGTTGGATCTATTTTTTTTTTGCAAGGGAGAGAAAATGTTTCCTTCTTGATTTGTACCCAAATTGAAGTGTCATTGTTTACAAGAGGGATGGCCCGCCTGCCAGCTAATGCTTTAACCCTGACCACATCATCAAATAACTTATTATTGCTCAGATAAATGCCCTTGCTAGTATGAGTTGCATTAATATTTTATCCGTTGAGGGAGGCAGATAAAGCTTTGCATTGATTTTAAACACTTGCTGTGATTCCGTTATTATCACCACGCTGAGAAAATTTTAACAAGTAAAACTCCATCACATGCAGCATGCACACTGCTGAAACCACAAGCACACGTTCACAGATGCAAACACATACTGCAGTAAACACAGACACTCTCCCTACCCCCTCACACATTCACTCACAAACACACACTCGCATATTGGTGTGACATCCTCGTGACCTAAAAATGTCCCCAAAGCAAAATACAGGGACAGACAGTGGCACAGTGGAGCGCATTAAGACTGAAGCAGGATGTGTGCATGTGTGTGTGTGTGTGTTCGTGTCTGGGAGTTTGCTGGTGTGCATGTGTGAGAAAGAGAAAACATGCAGAGTGTATTAATTCTGCATGTGTTTATGTTCTGTGTGTGTTTCGGTGCATGCATGGTGGCAGAGGCCACGCAGAGTGCTGTTCTCCTGTCAGTGCGATTAGAGGGCTGCACAAACATGGCGAGAGGGGAGAGAGGGAGAGAGAGAGAAAAAGAGAGAGAGAGAGAGAGAGAGAGAGAGAGAGAGAGAGGGAGGGAATGAGGGAGAGATAGGGGAGAGGGGGGGGGGGGGGGGGGATCCTCAAGGGAGGTGATGGAGGGAGTCTTCAAAGAGCACGAGGCCAGGCCAGTGGACACATACGGTATTTTTCTCTCTCTTTCTCTCCTTCACACACACACACACACACACACACACACACACACACACACACACACCCAAGTGTACAGTGAGGTCATGAGGTCATTTCAGCCCTGGCTAACCCCTCACGCTACTGTTCAAGTTTCAGTTTCACATGAGCACAACACTAATCTACACACACTCACACACATTTCACCTTGTCCTTCCTTCCTAACCTCAAATGAGGCGGCGGTTGTGTGTGTGTGAGAACATCCTATATGTGTGTCTATGTGTTTGATGAGAGGTTTCCATGACAACAACAGCACCGGCAACCCCCATGGGCTCATTTACATATTCAAGTGCAACAGTGTAGTTGAATTACAGCCGGAAATTGAATGGCTCAATCAATAGAGTGGTTTAGAAGGGGAGGAGGGAGAGATGGGTAATGCATGGATGGAAGGAAGGAAGGACAGAAGGAGAAGAGAAGAAGGAGGGGGAGGGCTCGAAGGGGGTGGTGGTGTTAGCTGACAGGAAAAGAGGGATGCAGATGATGCAATGGGCCATCATTTTGTGTATATCGCCGTGTGTGCCCCCCTCTTTTCGGACGACCCATTTTTATGGTCCTCCAGTGGTTAAAAGGGACCTAGAATGGATTGTGAGAGATGATGATGTGTGTGTGTGTGTGTGTGTGTGTGTGTGGGGCGGTGGCAAAGACAGCCGTCGTTTTCCTGTTGAAGCTGTCAGTGACATTCAATGCCCACCTCCTGACACTTCCATCACCACACTACACACACACACACACACACACACACACACACACACACACACACACACACACACACACAGAAACACTGCAAGTCCATTTAAGGGAGAAGGTGGGAAATACACAGGCTAGAAGACAGAAATTGACACATACCAGAAAACTTCTCCAAGAAAGCATTTTAGACCGTTCTATTGTACTCATTTGAACTCTAGTGTAGTGTCATCGGTTTTTGTTGGGGTTGGGCGATATGACGATATACACTGTGAGAGAAATAGAAATGTGTCAAAAGTCAGAGGTATACTCATACCAAGGTAGTTATGCTTTTAATAATTCTGGTATGTGTTGTGGGCAATGTTGCATTATATTGATGAAATACCTTAATTTTTTCCAATTAGCCAAAATCTGACATTCACTTTGATTTTATTTACTAAACATTGTCATTCATAGGAACGTTATAAGGGCACTAAGGCCTTGGCTTTTGCACAAAACTACAGTAATTCTATTCCTGTACTAACTTTAAGTCATTTGAAAAACAGGGTGGATCACATGTGGCCAGGCACCAACATCTTCTGCTGACCGCACAGCTACATCGGGGACACGATACCCGTGGCCCACTTTCTGAAAGACAACCTGCTCTCTCTCCTCCGCTGTACGTCTGAAGGCCAAAGACCATCTTAGCATCAGCATGCCATGGGGAAAAGTGGATCAATCAAGGTTTTATTATGATGAGTGAGTTAGGTAGGTGTGTGGAGAAGTAAATGGCACTACATTATGCAGTGCAATAACTTTTCATAACAGGGAGCAGCCGCAAGAGGCTAGCAGCACAACAAGATGTTTACATAAACAGAAAGGGGAGGATGCTGACTGTGTAGATTTTGTGGAGTATGGGTGTATGTGGGTGTGTGCATGTTGCAATAGCACAATGTGTTTGTGCTTTGTATGTATAAAATCTATGTTTTTCACATAAATTTGAGTGTTTTTCTTTCTTTAACTAGTGCGTGTTCATATTGGTCTCTGAATTTGGATGTTTACATATGTGTCTGCATACGACTGTGTGATTTTGGTGCAGTGGCATAATGGAATGCCAGGCTGAGGACGAGACTGTTATCAGCAGTTGCTGTGACAATGGAGCCCCAGTGGTCACAGGGACAGAGGAGTGCGAGGAGAGGAGGAGGAGGAGGAGGAGTAAGAGCAGCATGGGGGAGGGGGTAGAGTCTGCTGGAGGAATCAGTGATGGAGAAAATGGATGGAGGGGGGGGGGGGGCACTAATGGCCCGAAGACACAGCTGGATGCAGACACCCAAGGACAGAGAGACCGAAAGAGTGAGACAGACAGAAAGCGAAAGAGAGAGAGAGAGATGTGGGGAGGGGGGGGGGGGGCGACAGAGACGGTGTGGGGAGGCGTAAAGATGATAAAAATAGAGGGGGAGAGAGAGTGCAAGAGCAGCGTCTCGTCATCGCAACAGACGAGGGAGGGAAGGTTATTTTTCTGTCATGCCTTTTGCATCTGTTTGCCCTCCATGGCGAACATATACACACTACACGCACACACAAACAAACACACGAGCACTGCTGCCATACACGTCAATAAATTATCCATGGAACAATGGCGGCTCTTCACATTAATGAACATAAACGAGAGGACAAAGATAGAAGGCTGAGGCTAAAACAGCATGAAATTCTCTTCAGTTGATTGCCTTCAGTTCCAAACATTCATGACAATAATTACGATTTGATTAAAGGATCGTCAATTATCCTTCAGTATTTTCCTCGTTGATGCATCGGGGATGTTATCAGGTGACATCATAACCATTAAATATGCATTTCCACCCTAAAATACCTGAACTCTCACTAATCAGTAAGAGTACCCATACCACAGTTTATTTCCTACATTACCCACAACCCCCTGGATCATCTCACCATTAGCACCTCAGCTGTTAACCTTGACGATGACATTATGCACGCTGAATATATTAACAGAGAAAAGGTGTGCGCGTGTGTGTCTACGCACGAGCATGTGACTGCTTGAAAGAGGCAGGAATATGCAATCATGTGTCATCCTGAAAGTGAGATAGAAGGGTGGAGAGGGGAAGAGTGATAAAAAAGAACAGGCCCAATAATGAAGTGTAATGGGGGTGAGAGTGGGATGCTGAAAAGGGAGAAGAGTGAAAGTGTTAGATTAGCAGATGTGTGCTAAAGATGGAAAAAAAGGCGGAAGGGAAAAAAGGAGGAAGGGAGAAAAGAGGCAGGATTATGGGAGAGAGGGAGGAGGTGTGGTGTAGATGTTGACGGAGTGGTGGAGCGAATGATGGAAAGACTGAAACAGAAAGCTGAGACATACTGCAAGAGAGGGAGATGTCTGTGTGTACACGAGCGAGAGGAAGAGAGTGAAAAAAATAGGCGGGGGGAGAGAGGAAGAGCATAAAAGGTTAAAGAAAGGGATGCTGGGGAGAGAAAGATGGGTAGCGGAAGAGGCAGAGAGAAACAGTGAAAGATTGAGGCACTGAGAGAGAAGATAAAGAGAGTGAGACGGGGTAACTCAAAGGAGGAAGGGAGGAGGAGGGGAAGAGGCTGCAAAGCAGAATGCTATATTGAAAGATGGAGCTGTTAAGGGGGAAGAGGTGGAGATACAGGGAAGGATGGAGGGAGCGAGAGAGATCTAAGGGGAGGAAGGGAGAGTATGTGGAGGGGTGTCCTATTTCTTTCCCTTGTGAGAGGAAACAGCCTTTGCAAAATAACACAAAAATAAAAAAGTATAAATACTACTACCCTAAAATTACTTAGCCGTCTTGCTCCTAATATACTGACGAAACCAACAATGCCTTAGTCTGTTTCTTAATACTTTTGCTGCATTCATGCAGTTGGCAGAATTGGATGAAGTTTAAAACCTCCTGTTATTCTGACTTGGGGGTGTTCACAAATTATTTCAAGGTGGTTACCCCTACTGCCAACCTTGAAATCACCATCGTTCAAATAGCCCAAATTAGCTAATTTTGCAGCGGTTCATTAACAGGTGAAACCAGATACAAGCAATCTGTGCATAGCTTCTTTTAAATGAGTTCAGTCGATTGTATTAGTGTCAATATTGAATTTCCTTGCCAGTGATGGAGGTTTTGCAGCCATTTCGCCACAGGTTTGTTGACACTTCCATAGTTCTTTTCACCAAGCGGGAGATATTATCGCTGTCAGAAATACCCAATATCTTCGACTCGGAATCACAGGGTTGAGGTAGACGTATTTTCTGACTCAGAAACTCATACAATAATTATGGTCTAAATGATATGACGTGAACACAGCATTTCCGACTTACCTACCCTGCCTGCGGCACTCAGCCTCGAGCCCATTTTTTCCTACTGAAGACATAAATCTTTAAAAATGGCTCACAAATACAAAATTTTATGTCTAAAAAAGGCTTGGTAATTCCCTTAAACAGCTAGGCACTGCAGCTTTTAGCTAATGTTACTCAAACAGGAGCAAAAAATGCATTTTTGGGGACTATTTTTAGCTGCAGATTAACACATGCTAGTGAGTGTTTCCGGCAGCAGTACAATGTATGTGAGATCGACTCAAAATAAACTACAGTGATGTGTTCATGCTAATGAAGTGACACATCACCCAGTGCAACAGTGTGGCTTTCTTATGTGATTTTAATGGTTTTTGGACAACAATGGCACTCTATGGCACAGAGGAATTGTATATTATACTTTTGCCACGCAGACAATAGGATTAAATCACTGTTGGTTTTGGTCTTTTTCACAGAATTTGTTGACAAAAATACAGAATATCAACAGTCTTGTCCTTTAAACATAAATCTGATGCACTAGCTCATCTTTGCTCCAGTTCTCTGTGTGCAAGCTGGGTCTGCACTTTTATTGTGTGTGTGTGTGTGTGTGTTGGTGGATGTCAAACCACATGAATAAATATGGCCACAGAGATAGCCCAGGGTTTGTTGACTGCTCTGATGTTTAAATTTGTGCTGTGGCTTCTCCCAGTAAAGCTTGTGAACTCACTCTCTGATTCAACCTAACATGCTAAAAGCAACACAGGGTCAATTCTAACCTATTATAATTTAATGCTGGAGGGGGGGATCTGCTTAGGTAGCTGTGAATTGTTGCCAACCATAGCTAATTCCACCACCCAGATGACTAAGCTAGTTGTTTTTCAAGAAGATCGATGTGTGCAAGAGTGTTAGATGGCGCTTCATGCTAATAACATCGACAAAGATTTTGGTATTAGCCAGCTAAGCTAATGCATTCTAATGCATTCCCTGCCGCTTGTCTGTTCTCCAGCCGGTATAAGTGTGTAGCATCCTGTCTGACTCACGGAGATCTCATTACAGATCTCTCAGGCCGTACAAACCCCTGTCACTGGCCTCCCCCCCTCCATCCATCCATCTCTCGCTTGTCTGATCCATCTCTCTCGTCTCTCCTTGCCCCTCTTCTATCCTCTACGGTCTTTTTAGTATGCATTGCTATGTAGCCTATGGCTGCAGGTGAGAGTTGATGCTTATGCATGAGTCCCTGTGACTGTGTGTGTGTGTGTGTGTGCGTGTGAGTGCATGTGTTTGTTGGTATGGGTTAGTGAGAATGCATGTGTTGGCGAAAGAGTGTGTATGCATGTAAATCCAAGCTTGTGTGAGTGTGTTCCTCCATCATAAAGAGAGATACGGTTGAGTGAATTGGAACTTGATCTTGATTTTGCTTGCATGCACATGCATGCAGGCACAAACATGCAAGCAAATGCAAACTCTCACACGCACACACACACGCACACACACACACACACAAATACACACACACACACACAAAACACGCACTTGTACACACTGAGTGCTATATTGTGGCATTACAGATGGCTTCTCTGCAGCCCAGCTGTGCTTTGCGCATATTTGACTGTGTGTGTTCGTGCATGTGTATGTTCCTGTAATTGTGTATATGTGCACGCACATGTGTGATTGATCACTATTCATATTCCCTCCCAGGTGCTTCTACTATTCAGCAGCCCTCACTGTCTTTCTCCCTTTCTTTCTCTTTTTCCTCTCCTTCTTTGTGTAAAGGCTCAACACACGTGGTTTTATCTCCACAAAAGAGATGATAGGTATAATAAAGCAATATTAAAGCACAGAATAGCCTGGCAGCTCCATTCTCCGCATTCATTATGTTTTGCTCACCACAGCGGAAATAAATCCTAACAAGTGAGATAATTGATGATATCAAATTATAATTTAATTTCAAAATTTGGTTTAGGCTTATCCCTCATCTGAGCCTCAGGTGACTGTGTTTTGTGTGTGAACATGTGAGTATGCGTGCGTGTGTGCTCTCATCCTGGCTACCATGGCTACGACTAGGTCAGTCGATAGACATCTGAGTGAGAGAGGTCATTAGCGTCTCCCTCATGTTTTCTCTGCATGAGAACATTAGCAATTAGCCAGATCCTGACTATACGCCTGCTCGCTCCTCCAGTCTGGGTGGCTGAACAGCACACCTTGGGGATCTAGATCACAAGCCAACATGAAGTCTGTCTCTGACGTCTGTGTCATGATTTGTTTATGTTTTTTCACTTGGTGTTTTGTTCTTGGAAGAGTTTGGTTGATTTAGCGCAGCTCACCATGTGAGTTGTGTACCGTTGGACCCAGTTTCTTAGGGGCTTTTTTTGCTCTGTGCCGAACCTTGACTGTTAGTTGTTAGCATTTGACGTGTGTTTGACGTCTGAGGTGTGTGTGTGTGGGGGAGGTGGGGGGGGGGGGGGGTAGGGGGGTGCATATGTGTGTGTATCCAAGGTGATGGGCCAGCTCTGACAATAACACTGATAAAAAAAATCTCCTCTGCCCCCGCACTACACCCACCTCTGCAATGCCGCAACCTCTTTCTCAGAGAGACAGAGAGAGAGAAGAGAGGAGAAAAGCAAACAGAGGGAGAGAGACAGATAAGAGAAGAAAGCAAACAGAGAGAGAACAGAGGATGAAAAGCGGAGAGATGCTGAACAGCAAACAAAAATAGCGATGGAGGAAGAGAAACAGTAGGAAAACAAACTGAGGCTCCATTATCACACTGAACGCTGCCTTTGACTTTGTCTGCCATCCACATACCAATGCACATTGTTAACTACCACCCCCCCAAACCACCAGCCCTCCTATCACCACAGCAACGCCCCATTGTCTGTGCCCGTCAGCATGCCAACGTGCCCACCGTACCCAGATTTGGCATCAGGCCTGTGCCAAGCACTTTCAGATCGCACAAGGAGAGAGCGACGTTCATTCACTTCACTGCCTGCTTGCCTGCCTGCCTGGCTGGATGGCTGGCTGTGTGGCACTGGTTGCTATGGAAGCTAATTCACAGGCGGAGAACTCACTTTGTGTCCGTAGCACGGAGGCAGTCAAGCAAAACATACACACACATTCAGGCACGCACATACTGTATAGATGTAAGCAGACACACACATGCAACCTAGCAACAGCATTGAATATAGGGTATGGCTAATGTGCTCAGTGGGGACTCGAGGGGACATTTTTCAACGTCCTTTGGTTCCTCTTCCGAATTCATTCACATTGCAATCATACAACCAAAGGATTTCTAATACTGTGCTTTACTTGGTTAGCGAGACAACAGGTCAAAGTTCAAAGAAAGATAATTACGTATTTATGTGTCAGAAGAATGTTTCTACACCTGAGCTATGCTGCCCACTGACCTTAAACCTGCCCAGTGGGTGGATGCTCTTCAGCATGAATTCCTCAGTAACACATTTATCTGTTAAGCGGCATGTGGGGAACTGAAGAGGTTTAGCAATATAATTTCATAACAAATCCATAAGTGGAAATAAAATGTTTATATTATAAAGGTGAAATGTTTTATTTGTGGGTTTTAAAGTAACATGAGAGAATTTGAAGTGAAAAGTTATCCTTTAATACAGATTTAAGGTTGTGTGTACCTGTGTGTGTGTGTGTGTGTGTGTGTGTGTGTGTGTGTGTGTGTGTGTGTGTTCATGCCTTGCATCATATGATGGGGAAAGGCATTCTGTAAAGCAGAGAGGCAGTTGGCTAAGCCTTGAATGCTTTCCCCAGAGAGTCTCTTCTATTCTAACCCACATCCGCCAACGCATAAACACTAACACATGGATGGTATCTACACACACACACACACACACACACACACACACACACACACACACACACACACACACACACATACATTAATTTGTGCATGCATATACTCAAAAACTCCCGATCCTGCACTTGTTTATAACTCCCAGTGTTGTCACACACCCTCCTCCCTGGTCTTGTCCTGTGTTATTTTATGCAACAAAGCTCAGTTGGGATCATAGAGTTCTTCTGTGTTTCTCAATCCAATTCAATAGGCTTTATTGTAATGAAAGTTTTGAGAACAATGTTGCCAAAGCATCAAAATTCACTTTGTCCAAAAATTTGGACAGTAAAAAACAGTAATAACATGAATACATTAACACATTAAGATTGATATATTTCTTTGTCTTTCTTATGTACAACAGCGGCGTTCTATCAGTGCTATCGTGTCATCATTATAGCAGAAATAGCAGCAATACCAAAGAAACAAAACAAAACAGTGTTTATGTTTTCTTGCATGCAGATGCTTATTCAGGCTATGTTTAGGTAAATATAAGTGTGTGTTTTCTGTATTATATCATGGCAGAGGACATGTTCTGTAACATTTCTCCCTCGTAGTTCCTCTATCTGTCTCTCTCTGTTTCTGATCTCGCTTTTTCTCCCAGCATTATGTAACTCCAGCAGATGTTTGAAGGCACAGGAGGGGGGTAGGTGGGTCGAAACTTTTCAAAGTGCTGTTGTTGCAGCATGAATATAACAGTTTCTGGTTCCAGTACAATTTTTTGACAATTGCCTGGTCCCACCACACACTTTCCCTCTATATTCCACCTTTCTGTTTCTCTTCTCTTTTATGCAAATGCACACAAAGCAATCTCCATCTTTGAATTTTAGCCGTTTCTCCATTTTGTTCAAATAGTCAAAAACTGATTTTCTTGGTTTTATTTTGTTCCCCTGATTTGTCTTTCTTTCCCTTTACGTCTCACTGATCCCTGCTTTGGCGCCAATCTTTATTTGTTCCCCTCACCTCGTCTCTTCTTGTTTTCTCCATCTGCCTCTCTGACTTTTTTTTCACCCTTTCCAGTGAGATTTTCGTCTCTCTCTCACTCTCTCTCTCTCTCTCTCTCTCTCTCTCTCTCTCTCTCCTCTGAAATCTCTCTTCCCCCTTTGCCTAATTTGTTTCTTCTCTCTTTCTTTCATTCTCCTTCTCGCTGGCAGACAGCTAAACAGCAGCGGGGCAGGCTTTACTTAGCAAGGCACTCATTTAGCTGAATGCACACACACACACACACACACACACACACACACACACACACACACACACACACACACAAACACACACACACACACACACTGTATACATGATCAAGTCTCTTAAAGCACACTCGAACTAAAATTACGGCCTTGCTTGCCCGTTATAGTACTGAACAGCTGTGCAGGCGAATAAAACTTTGCCCTGAAATTGCACACTCACCCAAAAACTTAAATAATAATAAGCATATATCATTCTCCATATGCTTGCAAAAGGGAAAGAGCGAGTGAAGTCACAGTATTATAAGTACCTTATTATAGGAGCAAAATCACTCTGCTCCTCGATGATGCTTAGTGAAAGCCCTGATTATGCATTTCCTCAGTGTCAGTGTTGCACATATACACAGTATTGTTAGCTTTTGGAGTTAACAAACAAGTACCTGTATGTGATATTTCTCGTTGGAGCAAATGTATGATTTCTGATATGCTAGCACAGTGCCAACAGGTGTATTCTACTAACAAGCTGTCAGTCTCATAGACTGAATAAATAACATTGCACAAAAAGCATCCACACGTCTGTGAGACTTCGTACTCGCACATACACTTATTAGTAAGCGCAAATGTGTTCATTACTGATCTTTTACAGGCATGATATATTCAGCTCTAATGAGGCACATTTGATCAAATGCTCCTCAGTGATGAAAGATGCCCCCCACCACCCTGGCTCCCCCCTTTTCTGTCTATTTGCAACAGCATTGCAAAGCAATGTTTACTTGCAGTAATGCTGGAAGGGAAGGATATGGTGCAGCAAAGGAAGAGGAAGGAACTGAGGGGGCAGAAGGAGAGAAATGAGGTGACAAAATGAGAGGAGAAGAGAAGGAGAGGAGAAGAGAAGAGAAGAAAAGAGAAGAAGAGCTGGCTGAGGGAGGACGGAAGGAAAGGATGGATGATGAGAGGAAGAGGATGAGAGACATGAAGGACAGTTGATGAACTGCACACAGCTGGACAGCAGCCAGATCCTTTTAATGAGCAAAGTGCTGCACCCAACACCTCGCACCTAATTACACACACACACATACACACACACATACACACTCTATTGCAAGAACCTTATTTTTGCCGTCCTCTCTCTGCAGCGTCCCACCATCCAGCACTAAGTACTCCCTCCAGATCAAACAAGCAGCACACAGTAACCAGCATACAGATGAGCCTTTCCTCTTCCCTCCTTCCCCCTCCTTACTTTCTCTCTCACTCTCATCACAACCTCTGTCTTCTCTTCCCTGCAGTAACCCCTTGCTCTTCTTCTCAACACCCCCAGCACCCCTCCCTCCCTCCACCTCAGCCCTCATTAGACAAACACACTGCACTGACACTGGCCTGGCTAGTCCAATAAAAACATATTACCTTCAAACTGCATTAGGCCCAAGTGCAGGCCAGACACACACACACATGGGAATGTATGAACACACACACACACACACACACACACACACACACACACACACACACACACACACACACACACACACACAGACAGCTGTGCACACGAGCAGCTACTGTGTGTAATCAGATCTAGGTTAGCAGTCTTGGTATACTGTTCACTGGAACAGCGTGTACCCACCCTCTCACACTGCACTCAAGCTGAGCTCCTGGAAATGCGCTACATGTGTGTGTGTACGTGAGGTTGTATGATGCACATGAAAATGGAGGCCCTATTTACACCTGTGTGTGTGTGTGTGTGTAGATGCGGGGATGTGGAGAAAGTATTTGTGTTCTGTGTTGTCTGTTTGTATTAGTATACATCATGTCACAGACATGTGTTTACATTTTGTGTTGGTTTCTATATGTGTGCGCTTCATGTAATTACAGGTACAGGTGTTGTAAATTATAACACATAAGCTCATAACCTTTAGCCAAAAAAAAAAAAAAAGAGAGTGGTTTGCCATCACAGAGTGCGTTATTTTTCATAAACATTTGGATCAGGATGGTATTACCCACATTACACCATGACCACTTGCCATTTGTTTATTTAGATTTTGGCGCAATACGTTCTTTGGACTATATTTGGGAGTAAGTACTTTAACCTTGTAACAGCTCGGCAGAGTTCCAGCTTTCATTTCAAACTGCGATTAGGCCTCTACATCAAAGTCACGCTGTTATCTAAAAAATATTGCACACCTCCTTGCCAGTCAGTATTGATACAGAGTGCATTATATTTCATAAACACATGAGTCAGGATGGTATTACCCAAATTATACCACTTTCCGTTTGTTTATTCATATTTTGGCATAAAACGTTCTTTAAATTGGTCTATATTTGGGGGCAAGTATGAGACAGCTGAGCCAAGTTCCACCTTTCATTTGGAACAGGCCTCTACATCAAAGTTATGCTGTTATCTGAATATATTGTACACCTTCTGGTCAGTCAGTATTGAATTTAACTGAACTTTGTAAACATGTAGCAGCATAAGATGTTCATATGTTTAAACCACCATAGCAATGGAATCAGGAAAGACTCCTACTATTTATAAAAAGAAACAGGGACGGTCTTTCAATATGAATACAAATGGCATGCTATGAGTCATAGATGGACTGTCCACATTCATTAGCAGCTGACTGTGTTTGCGTGTGTGTGTGTGTGTGTGTGTGTGCTTTTTAATGACGGTGCTGTGGTCCGGTTGCTCCCTACAGCCCCGCTTGTGTTCGTGGCACTTCTCTTTAATGAGGGACAAACATTTTCTCTCTGTCTCTCTCTCTCTGGCTACCTAATAACCCCCCACAGTAAATAACCATGAGCCTCCGGGGCAATTAGGTGGGCACTTGGGGCTTATAGTGCGGTACTTGTAAAAGAACACACACTGACGCACACAAATGGAGACTACGGCAATCTAGTTAAAAATTGAGGCTGGAGTAATTGAGAAATCGGATTAAGACAAAGGGACAGATCAATGTAGAGACAGAAAGATTAAAAGTAAGAGGGGAAGACGTGGAGAGATAGATGACCATTCAGTCTTTAACAATGATCTTGGCTTGTCCTCTTCTCCTCCTTTCCCTGTCCTCAATCTGTGCAAACAGTCTATCATTTATCCTATTTTTGTCAAATTTTTTTCATCCTCTCCTCTCCTTGACCTCATATATTTGTTTTGGTCTGAGCGTGAGAGACAGAAAGAGGAAGGAAGGCAGAGAAAGGGAAAGCAAGAGAGGGGGAGAGACACAGAGGGGAGCTTTCACCTTTCATTTCACCATGGCAATGAGTTGCCAATTTCAGTATGCCCTTTACTGACCATCACACACACCTACACACACCTACACACAAACACACACACACACATACACACACACAAACACACACACACACAGAAACCTGCTCTCCACACGCCTCCCAATCTCCATGATAATCAGCTTCCTTTCATTGTGTTGCATCATGCAGGGAACCCACAGTTAGTCTGAATGTGTGTGTGTGTGTGTGTGTGTGTGTGTGTGTGTGTGTGTGTGAAGGAGAAAAAGTCAGAGGAAAAGGAGAGTAGACTTTTAGCATTCTTTAGTGTGTGTGTGTGTGTTTGTGTATGTGTGTGCAGCAGCCCCTTGTCTCTGTAGCAGCGATTGCGTATTTGAGGTACATTTCCTTGCCATGCCATGCTGTGCCAAGCCAGTGGGCTGGCTCTTGTCTTATCTATTTCTTTTGACTACAGCAATATTGTTTTTACACACACACACACACACACACACACACACACACACACACACACACACACACACACACACTCTCAAAAGTCAGCTGAAAACATCACCTCTTCTGGAACAGAGATTTATATATAGGTGTCTATAACTCCACACACACATACTGTACATAGGCTACACACTGTTTATCCTGGTGCAGCTGTTTACGTGTTGATGGCAGCCATGTCGCTGCATTGCTATAGGGGATCAGCCTCTCATCTTCCATTCATATATTCTTCCCTCCCTTCACCTCTTATCACTCTCCCTCCCCAGTTCTATCATTCTCATTCTTACTCTTTTGCACACATCACTATCTTTCTAGGGACACACACATACACACACACACACACCACCCCCGTTCTCTATCTCACCACTGTTTTCTCTCCCTGACACCTCTCTACCCCCTCTCTGCGTTATCTCTGTTGCTACCCCCCCTCCCTCCCTGTGTCTCCCCCTCTGTCTCCCACTCATACACACAAACACACCCACGTATACATTTGCACATGTGCGTGCACGCACACACACACACACTCTAACAAACATACACACACACACACAGAGAACCTCAACCTCCCTTTTGCTTTTTTTCGCTTTCTCTCTCTCTCTCTCTCTGTCACACCTCTCTCTCAGCCCTCCCCCCCACACTACCCTCTCTCTCTCTCTCTCTCTCTCTCTCTCTCTCTCTCTCTCTCTCTCTCTCTCTCTCATCCTCTTTCTCCCTCTCCTCAGGATGAGCAAGGCTGTCGGTAGCATCAGTTTCAGTCAGCAGTGACACTGCAGTCTCAGTGCATCTTTTAATGGCACACTGTAGTAAAGCCGCCTCTGAAGTGAGCCTGTGCAGCATATTAGATGCACAAACACACACAGTCTGACGCACACATACACATAC